>NC_092213.1:13260381-13290076 GCF_043381705.1 Parasteatoda tepidariorum
TATATATATATATATTAATCGGGTCCGAATGATATGAACCTCACAAAACGGCTATCAAGAATTTTTTGAACCTACAATTTCAACTTCATGATTTGAATTGTTTTAAAATTAAAATAAAATTAATAAAAGTAATTGTTTACCTGAAAATTATTATCTCTCATTAAACGGTATATTTTTATTATTCTGTTTCTGTTTCACTGTATAATTCCTCTTTGGGGGGGGGGTTAATGGATGATTTGGTAGAAGTTTTCACCATGGAAATATTACAGCTAAGCTTGCTTGAAATAGATTTTTTTTTTTTTTTAGAATTCCGACAGAAAAATAATTATCTATTTTTTAATTGTAAATTTAATTACTCAAATAAAAAAGTGAAGGATTGTAATAAAAAAGGGGCTGTGTCTCCCTTCATTCATAAAATGTAAGGGGGTGAAAGGTTCTTCCATGGTCCCTCCTGCATAATAGTTTTAATGATGTCTAATATTTAACAAAAATAGGAAATGTGTCTTATCATCGAGGATTAACCTAAAGTAGGTTGTTCATTGGTTTGAAATGAACCATTTTTTTTAAAAAAAAAAATTCTGGTATACTACTCTTAATTTTTACTTACTTTGTTACTATTTTTTTTCCCTTCATTTTTATGAACTATTTGTTCTAAATACAATTTCCACGTAGCATGGAAATGTATATCAATCAAATCGTAATGTATATAATTTTAATGAATGGTTTAAGAATAAAAGGTTTCACAGATGTATATGTTGCATATTCTTAAGATTTCATTTCAAAAAGGATCATTACACATACTAAGATAGACTTAAATACATTAGGAATCAGCGAACAGGTGAAGCGAGCTCAAAATGTGACGCAATCCTAAAGCAACTGCGTTAACAGTTTCATAGTGGTGTGGACAACGAGTAGGAAATGAGCTTTAAGTACTCTTTTACTCCTTTCTGGTGCAATGTAACCATTCTGGCACCACTAACAAATGTTACTAACCGCTAGAAATGTAAAGTTAATTTCTTTTAAATGTTTAGCGACCAGAATTCTTTAGTTGATTGGTTGGAGTTTATTTGGCTTAAGAGCCAGAACTGTGCCAGTCACTAAGTTAAAATTTGTCTCTAGGCCAAACTAATATACTTTTTCTTAAAGTAGAGAATGAAGTCCTATGGTCTTAATAAACCTTTAAAGGTTGTGATGTATAGGGTCATCAAGATTGAAGATCAGGTTAAAAAGTGCCTTTTTTTTTCTCGAGCATTTGAATCGTCTACAGTAGTAAAAAATGTGTTTAATGGTGATAACAACTTGATATAGTGAACAAATTGTTGCAGGTTTGTTTTTCAATGAATGCATATGGGCATAATGGGAGCGGCCAATGCGGAGCCTGTTCATTAAAACCTGAGTTTTACGGTTAACGGATATTATTTTACAAATTCGCTTGATGTTTAATGGTGCTAAAACATTTCTGAATTATATTATGAGTACTTTTTGAAGCTACATCAGCACTTTTATTCCCGTGTATACTGACATGTCGGATAATATCCAACAAAAATAAATATCGAGATCTCTGTCTTATAGTCGTGTGGTGTTGTCAAATTTTAAATATCTGACTTTTTTGTAATTTTCAATTTAGCCGATCTTGTTCAAATTTCGTATTTCGCCATGTAAATTTATATTCTTTAAAATTATACAAAAAATTTTATTTTTTACAATTCGAATTTTTCTCGACCATTATCAAATGAAAAAATTATAAATATTTACTGAAAGTTATTTTTTGCATGGAATTATCTTTGGATAAGCAAATAATATGGGCTTTATGGGCGACGTTTCTGAAGTTTTCAAAATATTAAAGAAAAATTATAATATATAATTAAGTGCAAAGATTTTCAGTTCGTTTAAAAAGTTTTTGAGATATAACGAAATACGCAAAAAGTTAAATTAACATTAAGGGGTCCAAACTTTGGAGCTCTCTCTTGACCAAACTATTTTGACCGTATTTTCCAGATTACGGTTATCCTCTATATTTTGGTGGTCAGAAATACGATCCTTTCAAAAAAGCCCGTTATTCAGAGAAATTATGTTTTAGCGTCTGATTTTGTAACTTAAATTATCGTCTGCACTTGTGAATTAGCATTTTTGAGGTCATCCCCTCGAGATTGAGTCCTAGAACGTGAAGATACGCTTTAGGATCAAAAGTTATTCAAGGTGGTTCGTTTTTTTTGGCACACTGTACTTCTGGATTTTGAGAGTCACTGGTCTTAGACCAATGTGAGGAACACTTGAGATAAAACTATGCGAGTCAGTATAAATTATCGTAGGTAAGTTTGGTAAAAAAATAAAGTTAAAGACTAGTAAAATAGCATAACACTTCGCTGTAAAAAACAGAAGAATCAGGAAGTGGTTGCTCAGATACAGTAAAATTTTTGGTGAAGTATTCTTTTAACAACAAAGAGCTGAAGTATACCGATTCACTTAGAATGTACTGTCTAAGCCAGCACTTGCTAATAACCTCACTAAAATTTTCAATCGAAATTAACACTATGGAGAATAACTAAAGCACTACGAAGAATGCATATAATATATTGCTCAAAATAATTAAGGGATATAGAGGTTGATCTTGCACCTGGAGAATTGTTTGAATGATTGATACATTTTTGACAGATGTAGTAGGCTATTAGAGATGAAAATGACAATTGTTTGGCAGAAAATAATGCGTTTTATTGAGTATTTGGGTTCAAAAGAGGAAAAGAATATACAATTTGTGCACATAAGAAAAACAAATAAAAAAAAGGCGCTTCTTTCAAAGCAAATCGTTTTTAGTAGGGGTATGGTTTCCCTGGACGGCCAGTAACGTTGAACATTTTTGAAGCATCGAGTCAATGAGGGTTAAGGTATTCTGTTCAACTTCTCCGGAAGAGATCTTTACAGTTCTTGGAGAGTTTGTGGGGGTGGTAGGCATCGAGCAATTCGTCTTCCTAGAATGTCCCTAGCATTCTCGATTGGATTCATATCCGGGTAACACGTTTTCTAATCCATTCGTGTGATTCCACCTTCCAAAAGGAAATCATTTACCAAGTTAGCATGATGTGTGCCTGCAATTGTCATCCATTAGCATGAAGTCATCTCCAACTGCTGCTGTTTAAGGGACTACAATGTCTAGGATCTCATCCCTATATCGGCTACCGGTCAGAGCTCCATTTCGAATTATATGGAGATCGGTGCGTCCATCAATGGTCAGCAGAGACCATCACTCCGCCACTGCCAATTCTTACACTTCGTGCAGAATTGTTTCTAGTACCACGTTCCCTCCAGATGAAAATACGCCAATTATCAGGATGAACATAAAAAAGGGACTCTTCAGAGAAAAGCTTCCAGTTTACATGCTCTGTTGCAGGCGTTCCGGTGGCAAACACCATTGGTCGGCGAGCATACAGACCTACAACGTGAAAGCGATTTCGGACAGTTTGTGTTGAAACTGTGGTGCCAGTAGCCGAGCGAAAGTGTTGAAGAAGAGTGGCATTCATATTTCGGTGTCGTTAGTTAAATAACGGTCTTTATTGGACATTGTTGCACGCCTACGCCCTTGCCCCAATCTTCGGCCTGCATTTCCAATCTCCAGAAAACGGTTCCAGATCCTGGAAACCACACTTTGTAAAACTCCAACGGCTTCTGCTACTTCAGCTTTTGTTTGTCCCCCCCCCTAATCGGCCAAAAACTCTCCCAGCTTTTGATTGGGTTAAATGACTACGTTGAGACATTGCTCTCTTCGAAACAACGCGCTTACTGAATGTCGTTCATTCTTTTCCGCTTTGTCTTACATTAAGTTGAAAGCCAAATCAAATTAAGTGCAGCTAAAACGTCGTCTGCGATGTCAAACTAAAAATTTGCTTACTGCGAAGTTTGAAAATAAGAAAGATTTTCATTTGTGACTCTGTCCTTCCATTTTATGCACACAAAAAAAATGCCTATATCGTTATTTTATACAAGACATACATTATCCTTTAATTGTTTTGAAAAGTGAAGAATAATAATAATAGAAAAAATTATTTTATTCTTATTAATTGTGTTCGTATATGTCTAGCCTATGATTTTGTAATGATGTTCTGAACTGATTTAATGATTATTTAATTTTTTCTCTCCCCGACGAAGAACGGGTATTTAGCTATCTGAAATAAAAAGGAAATCCATAGAAAATAAATTTATTAAAATAAGTTTAAAAAATAAGCATACATAATCGACTTTTTTTTCGTTATATTAAAATTTGGTGACATGATTTTTTTAAAATAAGTTTCTGTAGAAATAAGGAGGCTATATAATTTAATTAATATTCTTCTGGTATGGCTTTTCAAAATTAAAGTGATAGCTTAGATGAGAAACTATCCACTACATTTAATCAAATATCTGCCAGAACTTTTTTGATTATTTACAAAAATAAATTTCCTTTTGTTATTTGTTTATTATTACGTCACTTTAAAACTTTCACGTATTGGACTATATTAAACATATAATTTAATTTTTTTGATATTCATCTATTGAGTATTATTATTTTATTTCAGTAGTACTATCGAAATCCGATACTTTGAAGAAAAAAAAGGTCTTAAAAGAAAATGGAATTGTTTTAAAACAAAATAGAAAAAGCAAATACTGTCTGCTATCGCTTATGCGTTTTCGATTCATGTGTCTGCTTCTATTTAGTTATTTTTTTTCTTCTCTTTGGTCCGAAAAGGTTTTAATATTTTTCTTTTTGTAAATCTTCAGTGGTGAAATATTTTCTTATTCTTTCTTTTTCTCATTGTGGACCTTCAATAGAAAATCCATACCCAAATAGTATATACGATTTCGAAGAAAAAGAATTATTTACGTAATTTTTTTTCCTCTAAGAATCAGTTTTCTCGGCTTATTTCCATTGTAAATATGAGTAAAAGTTGTATGTTTTCAAATTTCCATTTCCGCGAGTTCGTGGATTTTGTCATCAATACGATTTTATTATTATTTTTCTTGCTTAAAATAAAATTTTAAATGTATCGAACATCGAAGTTTAGTTTCCATAACTATTTCATTACTACTATTTTTTATTTTTGCAGAAAAAGTTTTAAAAATCTATACAATACAAAACACTAATGCGTATATGCAAAACTGAGGATATTTCCGTTTCCCCGTTGGCAGCGAAAAGACGTAGGAAATTTAGTAGAAATGAGAAGCTAAGAGTACATATGAAAAAAATATTTTATATTTTTATTTTAATTATGCTTATTAATTTAAGTAGGTAACATACTGATTTCGAACTATATTTTAGTCTAAATTATGTAAAACCTTCGACGCAGAATTTTTAGACATATTTTTCATGCTCTTTTCATAATTTTGTGGTAATTTAGGTCAAAGTAAGTGAAAATATATTTATCCTTTTCATAATTTATGGCTATAAAACACAGTATGAAATACCGGTGTCTTTTTGTGAGCTAAAAGTAAAATTTTCCGAACAAATTTCTTTTTAAAATTTATACTTATTAACACTTAATTCGATCAAGGAGCATTTTTATTTATAAAAGTTATTTTTATTATATAGGAGTTATCAAACTGATTGAACTATTAAAATAATTACTTAATAATAAAACCTTTTTTTAGTCGTTAGCTGTTTAGTTTGTTAATAATTAAAAAAAACTTAAGTAAACAAACCTGCATGCAAAAATGCACCATATGCGCAAAAATCCAATATTTTTCATTTTTTTCTTTAGTATTTGGAAAACTTCAAAAAAATCGAGCATAATATTTGTTTTTCTTTAAGAAAAAAGAAGAAAAAAAAACGATAATTTTAAAGCCACATGAAATCAGTACTGGCGGAAATAATCATTTAGAATAAATGTTTCGAGTTGTTCATTTTTTATTATATAGGAGTTATCTAACTGATTTAACAATTAAAAAAGTTAATTAGCGATAAAATTTAAGTTTGTTAGTTGTTAAGAAACTCAAGTATTTTAACTTGGAGGGAAAAATGTGCCATATGAGTAAAAATCCTATATTTCTCATTTTTTTTCGTTAGTAAAACTTTTAAAAAGTCACGCATAATGTTTTTTTTTTTTTTTCTTTTTTTTATAGCATACGTAGTTACAATATGGCGNTCATTTTTTCATTCATCAAAACCACCTAAAAACTAAATTATAATTTAATTCAGTTGGACATAAAAGGTCGCATAAATTTTTACAAAAATAAATTATCTAGAATAGATTGATCTAAGGGAATGAAATAAAAATTCATTAATGCAAATAATGATGATTTTCATATGACTTAGAACATATTTTAATACGTTTGTATTTATTTGATAAACTAGGAGGCTATGTTGCGTGATTGCTTCTCATTTATTATTTTTTTTTCTCTGCCTATTTTGTCGTCAGTCATGAGAATACTATTTTACCAAAAATAATGTGCCAATGAGCAGTTCCATTCAGCTTTGATGTCCTGAAGTATGAATATCCGAAAGTTTCAAGCTATAATGATGGAAAATTTATAAGATAATTTGTTTTGCAACTTAATCAGTCTTAACAAATCATGAATATTTTAGTTAACCCCTTCCTTCTCGCACCCGTGAAAATGACGGGGTGAGGTTTCGCCTTCTATTTCTCGCTCCCGTGATATTTCCGGTCTGGAGTGTTCAGTAGTAATGCTCCGATAAGAATAAAACTAATTCATTTCTTTTGCCCGTAAAACATTTTATTTCTCATTTTACACACCAGATGACAGTACGAGAATTTTTTTAAAGGTAATTGTAGATAATTATTTTATTTTAAACTAGATGTCAGCACTATTCAAACAGGTGTATGATATACGTGTATAAAAAAATAGGCACTTTTATGACTTTTCTTGAAAATTAACCGATTATTAAGCGGTTAAGCAACCTGAATCAATTTTATTGCCATAGAAATTTAAATCACGGATTAAGAAACATTGTAAAATTTATTATTTTCTTTAATGTTACTGAGTTGATAATCAAACAGATAAAAAATAAAAACATTTTTCTTCAATCAATGTGTCAATTTCTTAATGAACCACAAATTTCACTTCAACTTTTTAAAAATATTTCAGTTTAGTAAATATCGAACAATAACATTTAACCTGAAGAAACAGCATAGAGAATACCGGGTAAATGTATAAAAGGCAGACTCACTTAAGCTTAAAAATCATCAGGGTAGGGAATACCGTACAAATGCATATCCAGCAGTGGCACTTAACTTTAAAAACATCTGTGTAGGGATTACCGGGCACTGGCACTTACCTTAAACAAACATTAATTTAGGGAATACGGGCAGGTGCGCTTGAGCTCAAAAAAGCACCTTTAAGAATCAAATGTATACCTGGATATTAGGATGATTGTTCTGTATTGTGAAAAATCAACAGTATAGGGAAGATCAGGCAAGTGTAAATCGAATAAACATCTTTACCTTATTATTTTCTAGATAATTTCGATTATTATTAATTTAAAACGGCTATTATTAGTAAGCATAGGCTGTTTTCAACCACATTAAAAAGGAAAAAAAGGAGAGTAACAATTAAGATCTCAGTTGAATTGTTCTGAGTTTCTAATTTAGCTGTATAGACTTTTATCGTAATGGCGCATGCGTTAGCTTTCGTATAAATAAACAGTGTATTTTTTTTCTCAAGAAAGCTAAGATCATTTTGTTTGATACGTAAACAAGAATTGAAATTTTATGTAAGTACGTATAATTTCACTAATTATTTATATATTTAACGTAAATTTCATAATTATGTTAACAAATACATAATTATGAAACTTATGGATTTGTTAACGAATGAACGAAAAAGAATTATTACCTGTATTTGAAAAATATCAACTGTAATGGGAACAAATTATTTAAATAACATCACTATTTAATTTACAGAATAAGTAGAAATAACTGAAAAGTAATTTTTACTCTTTATCGATATATAACGATAACCTTATAAATTCAAATAGGAAACGGTTTTTATCTCTCTTGAAGTCATGAATGGGATGCTCTCAATTCGAGATGAAGAAGACCGCTGATACACAACCACAGTGGCAGCTAGTTACTTATAAACACGATGGCGTCTCAAAGTTGTTAGGTTTGCTTTATTGTCGGCTTCTTATCGTTTACAAAAGAAAATTAATAGCTCATCTTTGCCGACCGGAATGTGTAGGGGGCAGGGAACTGTCCTTGCATCAGAAAGGTCCTGGGTTCGAATCCCGGCCAAGGTATGGATGTTTCTTTCTCTCTCTGTGTGTTCTATGTCCTTTCTCCTTTGTGTGTGAATGTGACCCGCCCTATAAACGGGTTGTGTGAATGGCGTGGCAGAAGTCGAATTCCTGGCCATAGATGGCGCCACTGAAAAACAGGAACAATCGCACCCCCACTGCCTAAACAGGTATACGACAAACAAACAAACAAACAAATAGCTCATTTATTTTGTTAAGTTAAGTATAAATTGCATCTGTCATTAATTTATAAGAATTCATTGGTTACGATATGATCGCACGATACGATAATAGATTACGATATTGATTTTCGAATTCAAATTTGAAGGACTAAATTTACTCAAAATAGAAAGGAAAGTACAGTGGGATACTTGCAAGTGACGTAATGTGGGTATCTCGACCCTGATTCGTTGTTGAAGCGTGGCATTTGCTTATGTTAGCAACTGTTCTTTCCACTCGATTTTGAGTAAGGCAATCCAGGCAAGCATCAATTCTCGTGACACATTCTATATTCTTACTCAAAGATTCTTACCCAAAGATTCTGTCACAAGGATTTCAGTTCGTTCTCTATATATTTCTTACTTTTAACACAAAGACAGGCAGGAAGCCATCTAGAACATAAACAAACTAATTATGCATTGAAGTTGACATGAACAAAAAACAAAAATATATCACGGTTACAATAAAACACATAAATAAATAATAAATCTAAGTTAAGTAAAAGATGTAGACTAAGTAAGTAAAAGAATTATATTTCAACAAATACGGAGCAGTATTTAATTAACGACACGTTAGTTGGCATTCTAACTCACATGGAGAAACTTAGCTTAACTTTAGCACGTCATTTTCCTAATAAAAGATCAGTTGGTGCTGACGTCATGTGTAACATGTATGGGTATCTGTCATCTGACGTAAAATATCATCAGTATCAAACGGATCATGGGTTAGAGTCCCCTTGCTGTCAGACTAACCGTGGGACGTTTTCGTGGTTTTCCTCTCCATGTAACCCAAATTGGGGTTAGTTCCATCAAAAAGTCCTCCACGAAGACAAATTTCTTCCAATACTTGATCCAGGAGTTCTCTTGTCTTTTGAATTGAGTTCAAAATTACAAGGTACACGACAAATTACGGAGTTGAACATTAGTAGCTGCAAAACCAAAAAATTGGGTCGGCTGTTCAGCGACGGTTATAAAATGATTACCAGACGTAAGTGGTCACATGTGTGGGTATCTGTGATCTTCCTCTTCTTGAAGTGCAAGTACCCAGTTTCTAACGTAAACAAATGCCATGTTTTAACTGAAAATAGAGATCAATACTCACGATGCGGTCGCATGCAGGTAGCCAATTAAGTTTTTTTCAAAAATATTTTTAAAAGTTTCAATATAAATTTTAAGATGGTATCACTGGCAACAACTTATATAAATCTCTCGCCCTTTTTGTTACTTTCGTCATCAACTCAAGCATAAGCATGTGAAAGGAAAATCTAGAGAGAGAAAAATATTGTCTTAAACAATGGATAGTCATTATTTATAGCAAACAAAGGATTTAAAATTGAATAAAAAAAGTGCTTTTTTCAGTTTGTCAAACTCCAGTTCTTTAGTTGTTTTCCTGCGAGCTGCACTTCAGGCCACATAGTAGTTTTTATTACAATTTTAACATTTAATTATTCTTTGAACTGATAATTGAATTTTACGTTTTTTTATTCTACCGTACTTTTTGTAGATTTTTCTATATACGTAATTTTAAGTTTCTAAGTTTTATAGTTTTGGCAAAGCAAAACAAATTGTAACGTAAAGTTGAAAACCTAAAACGTTGGTTGGCGTAGGTTGGGTTTCTTAAGATTATTTTATGTAAAGATACTACAAGCAGCTCTTGGAAATCGTAAAATTTTTTATCAAATTTTAAGATTAAAGTTAATTTTTCTTTTTGAAAAATTTTAAACAGAGGATATTACCACTTTCACTTCATTTTTTTTTTTAAAAAAAGCAAAACAACAAAACGAAAGAAAATGTAAACTTTGAATTTGCTTACTCTTTTTTTTCAAAAAGTGAAGAAAAAATTTATACACAGAAATATTTCTCTAATCAAATAAGAACCTTAAACAATAAAAAATAATCCACTTCTCCTCTTAATAAAAATACTTTCTCTCGCGTTCTACTTTCAAAAGGTAATACTTTCTTTAATATTCATGATATTATTGATCATTGAACTTATTCAAGTTTCATTCTCCAATTCAACTTTTTTTTCTTCATCTAAATCTATAGTTAAATTCTGTAATATATTCGAACTAACAATTTGTTACATTTTTAATTTTACCCGAATTCATGAGTAATCTGAATGATAATTAATTTCATAGATTTTAAATTAGGACTTAAATGTTAAGTTTAAGTCTTCATTTCACTGTAAAATATCATCGCTTCCAATACACGTTTACTAAAATTAATTACTTTCTCCAAAATGCGGCTCCATAAGTGCTAAGTAATCCAGAGTGGGTTAAATTTGAACGCTCCTCACGCTTCGCCTTATCTTGCACTCCAAATCCTTTGGCGAAATATCCCTTAACTTGGCGCACCTTTTCAGTGTCAACGACATTCTCCTTTTAGTTGACAGTAAAACGCGTTTGATGTTCCGATGGGTTCGAAGCTTACTCCTAACTTCTAAAACGACAAATTTCAGAATACAAATTATTTCATTTGATCAAGATTTTTTAAATTTATCTTTTGAAAAATTAATAATTTTTTTTTGCAATCATTTCAGAATATTTTTATCGTTTGAATAGTTTAAGAAATGAATGTGGCTAAAACTTTTTAATTATCATTAAATTAAGTTAAGAAGGATTGCACATGAAATCCAAGTTTAAAAAAATTGCAAGCGATTTTATTTAAAATTCTAAAGATCAAATTAAAAGTAGCATTATAAATATTTTGCAAACGATTTAAAGTTTTATCGGTTACAGACGATAATTTTGTTGATTTCTAAGAGAATTTTATCTGATTTTATTTATCATCATAAAAAATAACTAATTGTTTTCAACGTAAAATGTAATGACAAACAAATAAAAATGAAAGGAACTATTCAATTTGTGATTGCTTCTTGTTTTAGAAATATTTAGAATTATAATAATATATCAGACTAAATCGGCTTCGAGCAAATTAGTGATGACAATAGTAATACTTCAAAAAATGTGTTAAAAAACAAAAGGTTTTAAAGATTGAAAAAGAGATTTCCCTGAATTCGTACTGTAATTTTATCGCTATGGATATAGGTGAGAAGAGTTGCTTGGAGCGCTATAAAAATACCAGCCTACCAGGTAAGTTTATTTTCATCATCTTAGTTAAGTAACGTTGTTTGAAAAAAGCATAACTGTCCAGCTTTAAGACCTATTTTATCACCATTTGTGAGAATCGAACATTAATATACTATGCCGTCTTTTCAAATATGCAATGAAACAAATTCTATTTAAAAGTTTTAGGCATCTTATTTTTAGGAATTTTACTATGTGATATTTGTCAGAATTTGTTAAATAAAAATATATTAGGCAGCACGCTGAAAAAAATTTTCAATGAAGAAAAAATCTTAGTTCCTCAGAATTTACCTATGTGAATGTGTTTACAAAATGTAATGAAGTAATTTGTTTCATGTTTATTAATAATTAACTACATAACGGTAGCATTGATTGAAAATTTCGAAAAAATAATGAGATATTGTTTTTTCAAAATCATTCTGTCTAAAATAAAATTGCAAACGAAAGAATTAACTTAAATAATAACAAGTTTATATTTAATAAATTAAAAATTTATAGCTAATATACTAATAGCTTTTAAAAATATAACTTAATTTATAATTTATAAATTTATAACTTATAACAAGTTAAATAAAAGCCTAAAAGGTGTATATGCTGGAAAAGTTTTCAGTATTATTTAATTTGCCTGATTACAATCTGCCTATTACAATCAGTCTGTAAGTTTTAGGAAATGGGCGAAAAATTGTTAAATCAGGCTTATTGCAGTAAACCTTTGATAAAGGCTATTTACCATAAATCTTTTCTGCTCTCTCTTATTTCGAAGTGCTTAAAATAAATAAAATTAATTGAAAAATGAATGATATATATAAATGAATGAGATTTTGTATGGTATATTTTTTAATTAGCCCAAAAGAAAGTGGGTATCCTGAAATAAGCCTAAAAATTTGTCTGGCTGATTAGAAAAACTTAGAGACTATTTCGATCAATCAAACATATTACAAATACTTTTAAATTAGCTCAAGGTGTATATATCAACATGCAAGACTTTAAAAATGCTGGTATGAGAACATTTTTTAAGGGCATGCTGAAATATGTGATTTATCGTTATTAAACACTACATTTTAAAGTATTATTGATAGCAAATAAATGCCCAAATATATTTGAAATAACGAAAAATATTTGACTTCCCTTGAATAAATACTTTTCATTTATAAATTTATCTAAAATTGGAATAGAATATTATTTTGAAAACAAGTTATAATAAACAAATCATAAGATTACTTTCATAAATTGTTTTAAAATTTTTTTAAATGTCAGAATATAGTATATAGCTGTATGCCTTACCTTACTACAGGCTGTTAAATTTTTCTGTATTAAATAACTAACCTATCAAGTAAAGACAAAATTGTACAATACAGTAGGATAATCTGAATTTATCTTTTAAACAGCTTTTTTTATGCTATATTATTATCATAATTTCGTTTCACCATAGCAAATGCTTTACTAAAATTTTAATAAAGTTTTTGGTTTTAAAGATTGTGTTTTAAGTTAGAATTTGTTAATACGGATGAAATTTTGCTAATCGGAACTTATGAACACAAAAAGTAACCCAGCAAAAGATTTTCAAACGTTTGAAATCAATTAAAATTTTAAACAAAATTGCATTAAAATGCTTCGTAAATTGGAAATGAGCAATCGATTATTTATTTTAAAAAATTAAACGAATTAAATTAATAATTTTTAAAAAAAATATTCCTGATTTTAAATTGTGATTTTAATTGAAAAATGCTTTTCTCAATATAGAATTTATTAAAAAAGTATTTTTTTAAATATTTCAAATTATAACACATCACATATTATAAAACCATATTGTATTGATAATTTTTCCAAATTCATTAAAGCTCTTCGTTAAAGATTATCTAACTTTTTGGTGGTCCCAGTTGGTGATTCTTTTAGTGTTCCTTAGCTCCCATAGTCATCCCCTTTGGTGTTCCCATTCGGTGTTCCAATTCTAATTTTGGTGCTCCTAGACCCAGAATCCCAGCAAATTTTACCATATTCTGGCAGTTTTGATCACACTTTTTTTTCTCAATGTACAATTTTGTTTTATTTAAATTTCGACACTTTACTTTATAATAAAATTAAACTAGACAAATTGTTGTAATATTAACTATAAAGTGTGAGTACTTTAAAAAAATGTACATAAAAATATTAATAATAATAAAAATACTTTAATAGTGATTAAAATTACAATGGCTGTCTTATTGCATAAAAGTGCTGTATAAAAAGATGCTTAACCTCATATTTTTAAACAAAATTATTTGAAGTTTTCGAAAATAATGTTCTAAGTATTACTGAAATTTAATTTTTTTTTCCAATTTGAAAAAATGTTTAAGTTCAAGTTATCCATCGCATGAAATTCTTAAAACTCACCCAAATGAATATAGTACGAATAACAATAAAGTTTAGTAACGTCAAAGCTCTTCGTTAATAAATTGAAGTCTGTTATTTGAAACTTTTGGTAAGCTCGATCAACTTTTTATCGAAATAAATTTTTTTAATTTACTGTAAAAGTTCCATCTTTCGTTTACAATTTATGTCTTTACTTTAATATTCTTCAAGAGCAGTTTCAAAGATAAATATTTTTTTAATGGGAAATTTTTCAATTTTTTAAATACCCATCACCTAAAATATAAGACTTTTTAATTTTCAAACATTTTTAAAGCGAGATATAGTTACCAAAAATAGTGAAAATCCGGCATTGCATGCAATGAAGGCAGAATATAAATGATTAAGCATATATATGTATGGCAATGCAAGAAATGCAATGTATTCAATAAATTTCTTGTATTGAATATATTGCCAAATGACAAAATAGCAAAGCATGAAATTTGTGTTTCATGGAGAAAAAAAATTAATTTATTGATAGAGGAAAATGTTTTTTTTCTTAGGTCGTCAACTCTCAAATTTTTTTCAAAAATCTGGGTAGTGTAAAAATAATGCGTTCTTTCTTTTACTTTATTTCTTATATTTCATATTTTCTCTACAATTGCCATACTACTGAGGAATGCGAGATTGAAGAGATCAGAGCCTGTTTGATTGCCGGAAGAATAGTTATTATCAGAAACACAAAAGTTCCACCAGTGTTCAATCCCGCCTTAACTAGTAATGATTCTTTAGATTTCAACAGTGTTTTTTTTTCCTCAGTCAAATGTATATTTCGAACTCTTTGTATGCAATTTTACTTCATCTTTCCCAAACGTTCTAAAAATATAGGTTAAGGGTGGCGAGTGCAAAACACCCTGTTTATAATGTAGCGGCTAATGCTTGATAGTCTTGTCTCTCCTGGGATATTTCCAGAAAGGAAACACATCATGAGTTTCTTTGTGTGCTAATTAAAAGCATGAGAAAATTACGTTGTTCAGAAATTTTTTAAATTTCATAATTAATTAAATTTTCCATGTTTTATAATCGATGTTTGTACGCACTGATTTCTACTATAAAAAATGAAAATATGTTGGATTAGAAGTTTGTCATTAAATGCATATTAATGGTAATAAATGTTTAAAATAATTGGTTAAACAATTCTACATTATTGTGAATTTTTTTGTAATTCCAATATAGAATAAAACTTTTTTGCTTGTTTAAAAACTATTTTAAAAAAAATATATTATTTTTCTTCTGACACAATTATTTTCGATGCAGATTTCAGTAAATATTTATTTAACTAATCATCATATATGCTAAATTAAGATAATTATTTTGTTGTTAATTAATTTTTTTATTAATTCAAATCTATATTAGTTAATGTTTATAAATATCATGACGCAAATAATAAAAATGAATATTATCTTAAATTGCAGAAAATAATTCTTAATTGAAAAAATGGGACTTATTCAATCCGATATGCCTCTATAAATGAATTTTCTTTAAAGCTCGGTTAAAAATGACTATTTCACCGAAAATATAAAAATATTAAACATTCAGCAATAATCCTTTGCAATTCGTTTTATAATGGGCCCCTTTGAGAGTGAAAAAAGTGTAAAACCTTTAATTTGCATTTCTTTATTTTACTAAGTGCTTTTAAAGAAAAGTGGAATTTTTTTACCAAACAAAGTCATCTTTAAGATTTTTTGGTCAATTTTATAAATTAACATAANCTTCATCTTTCCCAAACGTTCTAAAAATATAGGTTAAGGGTGGCGAGTACAAAACACCCTGTTTATAATGTAGCAGCTAATGCTTGATAGTCTTGTCCTTTCTGTGAAATTTCCGGAAAAGAAACACATCATGAGTTTCTTTGTGTGCTAATTAAAAGCATGAGAAAATTACGTTGTTTAGAAATTTTTTAAATTTCATAATTAATTTAATTTTTCATGTTTTATAATCGATGTTTGTACGCACTGATTTCTACCATAGGAAATGAAAATATGTTGGATTAGAAGTTTGTCATTAAATGTATATTACTGGTAATAAATGTTTAAAAAAATTGGTTAAACAATTCTACATTATTGTGAATTTTTTTTATTCCAATATAGAATAAAACTGTTTTGTTAGTTTAAAAACTATTTTAAATAAAATATATTATTTTTCTTCTGACACAATTATTTTCGATGCAGATTTCAATAAATATTTATTTAACCAATCATCATATATGCTAAATTAAGATAATTATTTTGTTGTTAATTAATTTTTTTAATAATTCGAATCTATTTAGTTTAGTTAATGTTTATAAATATCATGATGCAAATAATGAAAATGAATATTATCTTGAAATGCAGAAAATAATTCTTAATTGAAAAAAATGGAACTTATTCAACCCGATATGCCTCTATGAATAAATTTTTTTTAAAGCTCGGTTAAAAATGACTATTTCACGAAAAAAATAAAAATATTAAACATTCAGCAATAATCCTTTGCAAATCTTTTTATAATGGGCCCATGCCTTTGAGAGTGAAAAAAGTGTAAAACCTTTAATTTGCATTTCGTTATTTTACTAATTGCTTTTAAAGAAAAGCGGACATTTTTTTCAAAAAAAATCATCTTTAAGATTTTTTGGCCAATTTTATGAAATAAT
The DNA here is from genome assembly GCF_043381705.1 of Parasteatoda tepidariorum. Lineage (NCBI taxonomy): Eukaryota > Metazoa > Arthropoda > Arachnida > Araneae > Theridiidae > Parasteatoda > Parasteatoda tepidariorum. The sequence continues at coordinate 13,276,924 of NC_092213.1, forward strand.
ATAAAAAATAATTATAATATCATCTTGGTTAAAAATATTTTTTTTCCGTAAGAATTAAAATGCATATAAAATTTAAAAAAAAATAAGTTCGTAACATTGAAAGATTTATAAAAGGTAATTAAAAACATTAATTATAGAATTTTTTTCATTTTAATTCTTGGTGTAGATATATATATATATTTTCTGATACTCTAATTGCATAAAGAGATAGATTTTGTTACTTTAAATTGTAAAGGGAAACAGTCTAATAGTGATTAAAAAATCTCTTTGATTCTTGGAATTGTATTTGGTCTCAAATTTATAATCCCAAAAAAAAATAATTATAATTGTTTTCATTCACATTCAAATATTCATTCATAATAATATAAATGAAAGAGATTTAAATGATGAATTACTGTTTCTCTTTGATCTAAATAACAGAATAGAGAGCCATGTTTGGTAAATTTTACCCTTAACTCTAAAGGGGACAACGGTGACCAATGCTGTATTTCTTAACCAATAATTATTAAAACGCTGAATACAATATTTTTCACTCATTTCACTATTCTATATTATATACTATACTATTTTATATTCTTATTTTAGTATTCTATGTTATATATTATATATTTTTCATTAATTTCACTTATATGATAAAAATTAATACATTAATACAAAATAAAAAAAAGAAATATTAAAAATATGCTGAAAAAAATATTTCACGATGAAATTTCCTCATTAGAAAATTTACTTCGCTCACAATTTTAATTTTTAAAGTTTGCGTTTGACTTGATATCAAAACTAGCAACAACAAAAAAAGTGAACAAGTAAATAAAAAAAGAAACAAGAAAGAGAAATTAGATAATGCCTGATACAAATCTTAACATTTAGATCGAAATTTTTAAAAATATAAAAATTGAAGAGAGATAAAACGTTAGTTTCCAATGTTAGTTGTTATATGATATAAAGTTATCGTTACATATTGTTAAGTAAAATTACCTCTTAATAATCACTTCTTATTAAGCTAAACACTCTGCATGCCAAATTTTAAATATTTGTTTACAAATATACAGTTGATTATTTTTTAATCCTTTCATATCGTTACGATTAACATATTAATAAAATGTACCTGCATAAAATTATTATAAATACATATTTTCTAAACAAAATTACATTTTTTATCGATTTTCAAGGGAAAAAAACAATGAAATCAAATGGGCGTAGTGAATAGCGGGGGCAGACTCCTAATGATTTTTTTTAAAGGAAGGAATAAAAATGTAATTTTCATTTCCTGCTTAGATATGCATATATGCAAACAAGAGCCGTGGGGGCACAGGGGATAGAGAGCTTGCCACCCAATGAAGTGATCTGGGCTCGAAACCCAGGTATGGCAGGTCGCAGCGAATTCCGCTCCCGACTACCACAGTGCAGACTTAAAATATCCTCGGTGGTAGGCGGATCATGGGTTAGAGTCTCTTGACGTCAGGTTAACCGTTGGAGATTTCGTGGTTTTGCTTCTCATGTAACTCAAATGCGAGTTAGTTTCCTCAAAAAGTCCTCCACGAAGGCAAATTTCTCCCAATACTCAATCCAGGAGTTCCCTTGTCTTCTGAATTCGGACAAAACTATCGTACTTATCATCAAAGTTTTAAACATAATTTTTAGTCACCCTATAATTAGATCAATAATTCAACATGAAACACGCATGCTGTTTTCTATGTCTTTACAATTCTTTCGTTTTGTTTCTTTCCTTTTCTCCTTTTAGTTTTTAAATAGGCACAGCTTATAACAATGATTAAACTTATAACTTTTAATTACGTGTGAAAAGTTTATCTGTTTCTTGCTTCGAATTTGGCACAATTTGACGCTAAAAATTCTTGTTTTTAATCAAAATCCAAATTTTTTAAACTAAAAAAAATAATATTTTAGATGAAGAAGGAGTGAATCTGCAGTTTAGGCACACATTTAACCATTTGCCATTATATGAATATATTATAATATTATATCAAATGTAATAAATACCGTTTACAGAAATTTAGGTTAAATTTTCAGAAGTTAGATGAGTGATCGTTACATATTTACCCCTAAGACGCTATAACATTTTAAATTGGCGGAATACAGGGAATAAAATATACTGTGTAAAATAATTTTTAATAACTTTGAGGAATTAAGTCACATTGATATAACATTGAATTGCGATTTATATTACGGATGAGTTTATTTTTTTTTATAATGACGCTTATTAAATCTGCATTTTGATATAAGCCTTACAATAGATATAAACCCAGAAATTATATAGTAATTACTGTAATTGGTATTCATAGAGAATTCAGAGGTTAATTAGTAATATTCATAAAGTAATTAGTTATTCACAGAAAACAATTATTCAAAAATCTTTTTTTTTCAAACAGTTATTTTAAAAAGTTTACTAATTTGGAAAACGACAATTCACCCCTTTGCGTTTTCCAAACTAGCCGATTCTGTGGAATAACTGTTTTGTTTATTCGCTAAATTTAAAAAAAAAATGAAAATAGTTATTCACTGGAAAAAGTTAATTAAGTACATTAATTCAAGAGCATTTATTCTATAGAGTTCACTAATTTATTATACAGCAATTTACCCATTCCCGTTTTTCAAATTAGCAAACTCTGTAGAATAACTGTTTTGTTTATTAGCTAAATTTTCTAAAAAAAGTTAAAATAGTTATTCACAAGAAAAAGTTGATTGAGAATAGTAATTCAAGAGCATTTATTCTATAGAGTTCACTCATTTGGAATGCGACAATTTACCCATTCCCGTTTTTTAAACTAGCTAACTCTGTACAATAACTACTTTGTTTATTCGCTAAATTAAAAAAAAAAAGAATGAAAATAGTTATTCACAGGAAAAAGTTAATTGAGAATATTAATTCAAGAGCATTTATTCTATAGAGTTCACTCATTTGGAATGCGACAATTTGCCCATTCCCGTTTTCCAAACTAGTCCACTTTGTAGAATAACTGATTTGTTTATAAAATATCGTTAAAATTTGTCAAAAATATTAAAATGGTTATTCACAGGACACAGTTATTTGTGAATATTTAATTCAAGAGCAGTTATTCTATGCAGTTTACTAAATTTAAAAACGGTAATTTATTCCTTTCTCGTTTTTCAAACTAGCCAACTCTGTAGAGTAGCTATTCTGTTTATATTATATCGCTAAATTTTCTGAGAAGTGTTAAAATAAGGAAATTACCATTTCACTGGTTTCTAACTTAGTTAATTCTTTCAAAAGGGAATTTTTTTCCACATAATGTGTTTCTAAATTTTCTTAAAAATATTAAAATATTAAGCTAGTTCCTAGTTTTCTAAAATTCTCTCGATACTTGATGCTTTTTTTATTATATTTTAATGAATTTTCCGAGAAAAATTAAAGTGTCAAAATTTTAGAAAATAACGTTAATTCAAAGAAGAAAAAAAGAAATATTCGTTCTCACTACCAAGAATTATTTAGTTCGTATCTGTCACACTTTAGTTTAAAAATTCATGACATGCGATTGATAAAAGAATTAAGGAAAATCTTCTTAACTCTTTTATTCTATTGATGGTGTGATAAATATTTAATACATTAATTGGAAAAAATGCATCATCTGCCAAAAAAGTAAGCTGCATACATTTATTGTATGATTTCAATAAATAATTGCTTGTTAAGCATTTATTTGCATACTCTAAGCATTAATCCAAAATAACGAGTCTGTATTTTTATATAATGCACTTAACAATTAAAGAAATAAAGATTTTTAAAATCGTTTACATATTTATTTTATATTAAGTTCGAATATAATTTTTTTTTAAAACAGCGATTATATTTATTTTATGAAATATATTTTATCAAACTGCCTTTATGTTCGGTAAATAAACAAATAAGGATTAACAGAAGAAAAATAAAGCGCCTATAATGATGATCGATAAAGATTATCATAGCAAATACTGTCATATTAGAAATAAAAATAAAATATTTTATCATGATCGAGTATCTTATTTTCCGAGATAACTTCGTAGGGCTGACCAGTCAGTAATAAAATATTAGCGCTGCTGACTATGCGTTTACAAAGTATTTTGAGCTTTTCTAGCATTTGAAATATTAAACATTTTATTTATAATCTTTCTTTTTCCTTTTTTTTCTTCTTTTCTTTTGGTTTGAGACTAGATAGGAGGTGAAAATACTAGTAAAAATAATAAATATTGTTGTAATATTAGTGAAAAAGACTGAAATCTGGAAACTGTCGAATTTCAACGGAGAATATTTGCAATCTGCCCATAGTCGCATTGGTGAGTGTCTGTAATATTTGTCGCGTCCAATTTGATATTAATTTATTCATCGATACGTTTAAATATTCGATTAGGATTAGGTTGGGTAAAAAAGTAGTGTTGAGAATACCGGGCAAACATATTCCATGTAGTAGCACCAAACCTTTAGAATCACCAGTACAAATTCAACCGCGAAAGTGCATATTGGACAGTGTAGGAAATACCGGACAATGTCACTTAAATCAAAAATTCAGTGTGCGAAATACTGAGCAATGGTTTTTACTTTCAAATAGCATCAGTGTAAGGAATACAAGTGGAGGATATTTAATCTTAAAAAAAACCATTAGGATAGAGAATATAGTTTTTTATCCCCACGTGTTTAAAAATTTTATATTGATTTGCATGGAAAAAAAGTTGTCGAAACTATAGTCGCGGGTACCTTAAATGGCTGACGGACATATTTTAAATGATTATTAAAATTCAATACAGAAAAAAGTTTGACAATATAGCTAACATCCCTTTAGAAATAGTTAAAATAAAATTCAAAGTACTTCGTTGCAGGCAACAGTTGGTGAAACAATTTGGTAAATATAATTGTTTAAGTTTTATTGTTATTTTTTTCAAGGAGATAGGATGAATTAAAGAATAGGTAGGAGGGGTTAAAGAATTAGAATACTTAAATACAATTTTGCTCCTTATTTGTTTAGATGTTGTAGAATATAATCTTGAAATGTGACCAAAATGGACGCCAAAAGTGGCTAATATCAAGATTGAACATAGTGAGAAAAAAACAAAGCGTCTAATTATTTTGATGTTTTCTATAAAATTATATATATATATATATTTTTTTTTTCGAATGGCAGGCCCTGAACTTTATTCGTTTCGCCTTAGAAGATGCCAGATTTGTTACTCATTTCGCGTTACCCAGTGGGCACCTGTGAACCAAAGTCACGGAGGCGAGTAGCATTGTCCACGCCACACTGCCACAAACCCATTCACAGGAGGGGGGCACATTCACTCTTCACACACAACAGAGGACAACACAAGAGAGAGAAACATCCATACCCAGAGCGAGATTCGAACCCGCGGCCATTGGCTTCACAGTCAGTAACCGCTCGGCCACCTGGCCGGCTATAAAATTTTATAATCACTCATTAAAAAAAGATAAAGAAAATTTTAAGAAATGGGTTTATGAACTTTTTTTTGTTCATATCTTTGTTTACCTATTATTTCAGTAATCAATATTAATATTTTCCTTTGGAGTAATTCTTTAAACGAAGAACGGTTATTTTACTGTTTTCCTCAAACTCCTATATTCCAAATAATATATAAGTTTATGTATTTGAATGCCATATGATATGTTGACTGGAGCAGGACATATTAAATATACATCGATTTATTATACTCGATATATACGTGCAATTTTAGACTTAAAAGTGACACCTGCTTGATTCGGTTTGGAAAATGAGACAAATGCAGTTAGGAAAATATTTCATTAGAATTCAATTCGATATCGTATTGCATTTCAACATCGATATTCTTTTGACGTTTCCCAGAAAATTTCCGCGCTTCGTTTGACGTTAAGTTTTTTTTTATTAGTGGCGACAAATATCATTTGACAGAAGAAAAATAATTTTAACAGCAGGAGATGTAACATCGATTTTCTTTGTCTTTGCTACATGTACTGTAATTGTTTTTTTTTCTATTTTATAATTTATTAAGTAGTTTTAGAAATTACACTTGCTCGCCCAATGGAGCTCCCCATAAAGTTTATTTATTTATTATTTTTTTTTAGTTTAATGATATAATAAAGTAATGTAATTTTAATTTTTTACCATGTTTTTAATAACTTGATTTCGTGTTTGTAACAATGATGTCTTACAACCAAAAATTAGACAGTTTTTCGACTAGTTATAAACGATGCAAATCTCTACAGGAACGTTGTACTCGATGATATGGCAAGTTTCATTCGTTTTCTGCTGAATGGAAAACAGATTTCATATGCATTTTTAATCAAATTAAATTCATTATGAACCGAAATTCCGTATACATTCCGAGTAAGTTGGAAAATTAAAAAATAACTAGAGATCAGAGCAGAACTATTATGCTTGTTTTAATCATTTTATGACCACAATTGGGACTTATCGCTTTTTTATGACAACTAGGATTTATCTCCTATTCTGCCGTGCGAGCCGTGAGGGCTCAGTGTTCGTCTTCCAATGACGTGAACCGGGTTCGAATCCCAGCGATGACTGGTCAATGCAAATTCCGTTTCCGGCTTCCGCCGAGTACAGTGCTGACTTAAAATATCCTCAGTTGTGGACGAATCATGGGTTAGAGTCCCCTTGCCGTCAGGCTAACCGTGGGAGGTTTTCTCTCTCCATCTAACGCAAATGCGAGTTAGTTCCATCAAAAAGCTCTCCTCGACGGCGAACTTAACCAATATTTGATTCAGAAGCTCTCTTGTCTTCTGGATTCGGTTCAAAATTACAAGGCTATGGAGTTGAACATTAGTAGTAGTAAGCCCAAAAAATTGGGTTCAACCATGGTTATATTCTGCCGTGCGTAAGGGTAAGAAAACATCAACGTAGGGGTAAAAAAATTCAAAACTGAGATTGTCATATATTTGGCATTTATGTATGGTAAGCTAAATTTAAAAAAAAAATTTCGTTTTGTCTGTTTTTTGAAATTCTATTTTAGCTTGAATAGCATTAACAATAGAAAATAGCTGTAGGGCCATTTTTCTCAACATCAATTGTAAAACACCGACGTTGTTTTTTATATTGCACAATTGATAAGTATTATTTATATTCTTGTACAGTGTGCAAAAAAAAAAAAAAAAAAAAAAAAAAAAAAAAAAAAAAAAAAAAAAAAAAAAAAAANAAAAAAAAAAAAAAAAACGGACCACCCTGAATAACTTTTGATTTAAGTATCTTTATATTTCTGGGACTCAACTTTAATTGTTCGAGTGGGTGACATCAAATAGGTTAAATAATTAGAAAAGACGATATTTTTAATTAAGAATTCAGGCACAAAAATGTAATTTCTATGAATAAAAATACATTTTGTTCGTCAGATTCAGATTTCTGACCCCCAAAATATAGGGGTCAAGCAATCAGAAAAATATTGTCCTAATTGCTTGGTTAGGAGAGCGAACAAAAGTTTGAATTCCCTAATGTTAATTTCACTTTTTACGCATTTCGTCAAATATTGAGAAATTTTTAAGCGAATTTAAAAGTTCTTGTACACAATTATAAAATTTAATAAACCGAGGATAATTCTATGCAAAAATAACTTTTAGTGACTATTTACTATTTTTTATTAATTTATTTTATAATTGTCGAAAAGATTTTGAATTGTAATAGTTTTGTATTTTTTTTACTACATTTTAAATGATGTAGCTTGTCAAAATACACACTTTGAGCGAAATCGGTGAACGTACTGGTGATTTTTAATTACAGTTGAGTATTTTAAAAAAATTAAATGAATTTTATCTTCAACTCATCAAAGCTTTTAAGTGTTTCAAAGCTGAAAGAAATAACTTTTTAATGTATTCCTTTCAAAGTAGCATCAGCTGTTTCAAAATTTTCGTAGCGAGTAAAAAATTTATAGATGCTGCTGCCTTTTTTTTTTAAATATTTCTTATCTAATAAGCGATGAAGTAAACAGAATTCGCTTTTAAAAAAAAGACAAAATGCGACATCTATATTCTACTTTTAAAACCTGCATATTTTCATTTTTTTTAAAATATTGCTTCGAATGTGTAAATTCCCTAAAAGTGAAAGAAAAAGAAGAAAAACTGAAGGAAAGAAAATAAGAATAATTTTTACCTTAACTGTGAATTTTTTTTTATTTGTTTCTGTTTTCAAACTTACATTTAAGAAAATGTTTGCGAAAATGAAATATTTACTTCAAAATTTTTTTTTAAATATTAATAAAGTTTTAAGTTGATGTTTTAGTGCATAAGTAAACATTAGAGATTTTTTTTTTAAATGGCGAAAAAGTTTTTCATCGAATCTTTCGCAGCACCCCCTAATAAAGGTGCCATTTTGTATAAAACTAATATTTGGAAAGGTTAAGCTCCATCAAACAATATTTAGATCCTGCCCCCTATCCTCACAGTTTGTAAAAAAAAAAGAAAGCTTTCTCACAAAAAACATTTTTAAATTTTTTTTTTTGCTATGAAATCCAAACGTATGCTTGTAGAAAACACAAATCTTGGCTTGTTTTATCTATAATGCTTTTAACTTCATCTTTTATAATTAAAATTTGTTTGTAGAACAAATAGATTGAAGTACACAAGTGTTTTTTGATAATCCATCCACTAAAATGAGTTTTTAAAGAGCTTTGAGATAATGTGTACAGTGCACCAAATATATAACGGACCACCCTGAATAACTTTTTATCTAATGATCGGATCTCCACGTTTTAGGACTCAATATTAATGGCTCGAGCGGGTGAACACAAATATTTTTCATATCCGAGTAATTGCTCATTTCGTAGCTGTAATATATAAGCAAAACGAAATCTGAAGATACGCATGGTAGCAAAAACGGCACTTCATCAGGGGACATACAGCTTTGCCAACATGCTGGAGCCTTACTGCTGTCGGTGATTAAACCATAAACCGACAATGCTCCGAAGCCCCATAATGGGAAACGAAATAAGACAATTATTTCAATTCAATTAAGATCATGTCCATAGTATCAATTTCTATTAAGTGACACATTCTATATTCTTACACAAAGATTTCAGTTCTTTCATTATATATTTCTTACTTAACACAATGACAGGCGTGGAGCTATGTAGAATATAAACAAACTAATTCTGCAGCGAAGTTGCCAGGTACTCAAAACAAACATCTATCACGGTTACAATAAAATACATTAACAAATAATATATCTAGGAAGTGAAATACGCAGACGAGAAGGAATTGTATTTCAACAAATTCGGTGTTTGATACGGAGCTGTATTGAATTAACTTCCCGTTAATTAACATTCTAACTTAAGTGGAGAAACTTAGCTTAACTCTAACACGCCGTTTTGTTTATAAGCGATCAGCTGGAGCTGACGTCATAGCTCACATGTGTGGGTACCGTGATCTTCTTCTTGAAGTGCAAGTATCCAATTAAGTATTGCAATCTACTTATGCGGGATTCAATATCGACCAAATTAATTGAACTTCTTTAAGACATAAGTAATGAAGATTTGTGGTTTATTATGGGACGTGAGTCTAAGTTCAGGCCAAGAAAACCTTGATGGAGAACTGTTTTTGCTAACAAGAGTATCTTCAGATTTCGTTTTGCTTGTATGCAAATTCTCATATTTTCATTTATATTGTTTAATTAAGACAATTTTGGTTTCAGCTGCTTTTTTTGCGCCCTTTTCCATTTCATTTAACTGTTTTTAAAATAAATGTTCATTCCATAAATATTTAAGCTAGGTTTACGAAATTGTAAGCAGTTATTGAAAATAACAACCAAAGTAATTGATACAAGCTACGAGTTTATTACTTAATTTCCTGGCATAGGGTGTTCAAAAATATTTGTCTTCTTTCGCAATTTATTGTCGGTCTCTCAAACCTCAAACGGCTCTGAACCTTATTACTAAGTTCTAAAAATCACATAAACTAAACACTTTTAAAGTTACAAAATAGTCCTCTAAGTATTTCTTTAGAAATTAAAAAAAAATGTTAATAAATGAAAGAGTCTCTTGACCAGCCTGCGTAGGGACCGAGGGGGCACGGTATCGATCCTCGTTAAACTGTTCTACCGTAAATTTCTTGAATTCGCTTCCAGGTCGTCGGGCTACCAAAGCAGAGAAGTCATTTCCTCTGCGGAGGAACAAAGATCATGCTCAAGGATGTTTCCCCGCCAATAGCCTATTGCGCAGCTCTAGTGCGGCGAAAATAAAGTACCTATCAAGTCATACTTTGATTAAATGCAGACAAAATGTTGATACATTAAATTTTAGTAATTACATATTTCTTCAGCAAAAAATTATTATTATTACTTTGAAAGATATCGAGTTTAAAGAAGAAAAAAACAATGATGTGTGACGAGTAAACATCGCTATATTACATGGCAAAAGGGAAATTTTATATTCGAATATAGTTATTCCTAGATAGTCAGTATAGATTGAAAATCCTTTCACGCTTGGATAATCGACACCGGCTTAAATTGTTCCCTGAAGACCTACCTATATCAGAAAAATATCGAACTGAAAAAATATATACGTCGATTCATATCATTGAGGAGTTTAACAGTCTTAAACGTTTTATTTAACATTTCACACTTTCCCTTTTTGACATATTTTATAACGTAGATCAAAAATTCCATCACATTGAAGTGTTAACTGCAAATAGTAGATATGCAAATTTGTTTAGGATATTTTGACTTAAACCGTCATTCTTAAAAGATTTCGTTTTATTATTTTCGTTTTAAGAAAATGTAGTTTTTGAATAACTTATAATTTGAAAACACTGATTTAATTTTTTTTTGCTGCAAACTTTTAATTTCTTGACATGAATAATGCTTAAAAACTGAGGTAAAATGGTGTATATGAAAATGAATTTTTTTTATTTAGTTCAGAAGCTTAGGTGGAAAAAGTTAACATGTTTTGAGTGCTCAAAACTATTTTCACCTTTACCTGTTGACTGGAACATATCAGCTGTACTGTTTAATAAATGTGTGTGTGTCTTTTTCCATGTCTTTTCTTTGGCGAAAAGGCTTGAATGAACACAAATAATTCAATGTACAAAGTAATTCTATATTTAGAATACTATTTTTTTTATCTTTTTTTTTTAGATTTGCGTAATTTAAACGGACTTCCGCGAAATCCTACGTTTTCCTACGACACTGAAAAGGGCTCCTCAATTGTTAATGAAAACTAGAGGATAGTAAATATTCTTAGAATTAAACAACAAATTTGAGAAATAAAATAACGACAGTCTCAATAAAAACGTGAATAAAAATTGCAAATGGAAAAAAACCTTATTTAATACAAAACTATATTATTAAAAGTATTCTCGGTGAGGTTTTGATAATAAATATTAAAAAAAAACCCAGATTGAGTACTTTAAAAACGAAACGAAGTTTAAAATACGAATTATGATTTTAGAAATATAACTAATTTTCGACCAAAGATTCGTAAACACACCATTTCAATAAATATTTTTTATCAACACTATAGCGTACAGTGCGAAAAATAAAAAATGGACCGTAACACATAACTTTTGATCTAATGATCTGATCTTCACGTTCTAGGATTCAATTTTAAATATTGGAGGGTTTTAACCTCAAATAAGCTAATTAATTAGTGCTAGCGCTATTTTAAGTTACGAAATCAATCACAGAAACGTATACTTCCTCCGAATAAACATTACTTTTTTTTCGGTGGATTCGGATTTTTGATCCCCAAAACAAACAAGGTAGCCGGATTCTGGGAAATATGGTCACAATTGTTTGGTCAGAAGAGCGCTCCAAAGTTTTGACCCTTTACTGTTAATTTTACTTTTTACGTATTTCACGATATCACGAAAACTTTTTCAGCGAATTGAAAAATTTTTGCAGACAATTAAGAAATTCGTTGATGTTAAGATAATTTCATGTAAAAAATTACTTTTAGTAAATAATTATTATATTTTATCTATTTGAAATATTATTATAATATTTAAATAATTTTTATTAACAATATGTAAATATTTATTTTATTTTATTTTATAATGGTTTAAAAATATATTGAATCGTTATCAAATCATTTTAATGAATGTAAATTTACATGACAGAATACAAATTTCAAGCAAAATTTGTGGAATGGTTCTTAAAAATCGATTTTAAATATCTGACTTCGACCTGAACTATTCGACCGATTTCGCTCAAATTTTATATTTTGCCTTGTAAAATTACATTCTTTAAATTTATGTAAAAAATTGTATAATTCAAAAACTTTTTGACTATTTTTGATCAAAATTAGAAAAATAATAAATGTTTACCGCAATTTATATTCTGCATGTAATTATCCTTGGATAAACGATTTTATAATTGTGTGCAAATTTTTTTTAATTTGCTGAAAAAGTTCTCGAGATAAAGCGAAAAACACAAAAAGCTAAATTAACATTATGGGGGCTCAACTTTGGAGCTTTATCCTGATCAAACTATTGAGACCATATATGCTAGATTGCGGTAACCCTTTATATTTTAGGGGTCAAAAATCCGAATCCGTCAAAAAATTAGGAAAAAAAATGGCATGTTCATTTAGAGAAAGTACACTTTTTTGTGTCTGATTTCGTAACTTGAAATATCGTCTGAGCTACTCGACTATTCGACTTTTGGAATTATTCCATTTAAGATTAATCCTACGTTTTTATAATGAATCAAAGTTGCAATTTCTGTAAATAAAATAAAAATAAAACAAATGTTATAAAAATTAGTGCTCAAGTAATTAATTTGTTGATTGGTTTGCTCATTGGTAATTTTGCTGTTATATCAGCCTTTTTGTACTGTAATTTGTCAGATTTCGATTTTTGTTTGTTTGTTAATAAATAACATTGATTTGTTTGCCGTAACTATTAATATGCAATTCCCAAAGTGTATACTTTTCTTTCAGCTTTGATATATTCTAAAAATATACATAAAAGTGTTCTTAATGAAACACAATGTTTAATCTTATACGGAATGGCTAGATACTGTTCCACATTTGTCTCTAAGCTTAATATTTCCCATTTGTCTCCTTCTGAAGGTGTGTTTTTTGTATTAGATATAAATTCTCTCATCAATGTAACATGATCTCTAATTTTTGAAGGTTAAAAAATTATTTTCGAAGCATATGCTATAAAATGCATGTTGATTTTGTAATATATATATATATAGAAGATTTGTGGTTT
>NC_092213.1:13290838-13293682 GCF_043381705.1 Parasteatoda tepidariorum
ATATTTTTCAAGAATGATTTAAAAATGTTTTCGCAGAAAGATTGCCAGATTACAAAATATGAAAACAAAAGATGAAAACAAAAGCGCAAATTGAGTGTAACAAGAGGGTTTTAAAGTGTCGTTCTTACTGCACTGCTGAAGTGATTTGTTTTGATTTGTTAGTTACCAAGGATGGGCCCAAATCGGATGTGCGCAAGGTAATATTAGAAAAGTAGAAATATATATCTAATACCTGGATAATTCTCTATTCCTCTTCTTAACTAAAGTTATTTTTAAATATATAATCCCAGAAAACTGAAGCGGTAATATATTACTTGACTAAAAACTTCATACGCTATAAAAACATACAAATTGAAAATAACAGTCGACATGTTTCAAGCGCTCAAAAAACAAACACCCATTTTAAAGACTTGCCAGTCGTGAATGAGAAGGAAAAAAAAAAGGATTTGAAACATAAAAACGAAAAGTTGCCAACGAAAAATGGAAAAATAAAGGTGAGAAGCAAAACTAGAAAAACCACAGTATCCGAGAGAGAGAAAAAAGATAAATTTAGAACGATAAACACCACAATGGCCGAGAGAGGCAAAACTCGGCAAAATTCATTTACACTCGTTATGGATAGGTGGTGATGAACTAATGACTTAGCAAAGGAATCAGCATTATTATGAATAAAACAAGATTCCAGGGCATCAAGACAGACTGGTGTGACTAGGGAGGAAACAATACTGGGGTTGTCGCAGTGCTCTTGATTACTTATGCTCTAGATTCCAACACTGTGCAGCTATTGATGATTTTTCGCATTCTTGATAACGGACATATCTATCGTGTTGAGCCACGATGGCTCAGGGGATAGAACGTTCGCCTTCCAATGAGGTGAACCGGGTTTGAATCTCACGATGGGTTAGAGTCCCTTTGCCGTCAGGCTAACCCTGTGAGGTTCTCGTGGTATTTCTCTCCATGTAAAGCAAATGCGGTTTAGTTCCACCAAAAGGTGCAAATTTCTCCCAATACTTGATCCAGGAGCTCCCTTGTCTTCTGGATTGGGTTCAAAATTACAAGGATTCGGGGTTGAACATTAATAGTCGTAAACCCAATAATTTGGTCGGCTGTTCAGCGACGGTTATGAAATAAAATATAAATATCTCTCGTGTTGGGCCTGGATAGCCTGGTTTAAATGAAACCCTGAAGGGAATAGAAAAAGAGGAAGATCTAAAAATACTTGGATCAGGACGATTGCAAACGAATTGAAAACAATGGGAAAGACATGGAGAGGGGGGGGAATATATGGCCACAAATCAAATGCAAAGGAAATCTAAGATAGAATCTCCGTGCTCCAATTCGGAGTAAAAAATGTATGTATATATGAGGGAGAGAATATGAACAATTGCATAACAATCGGGAGATAAAAAATAGTAAAGTAGGGAGTTCTCTGTAAGGATTAGAAGAGGATGGGAGTTTGTGCCTAGTGAGTTTAGCAAGAGTGAAAACTACTGTAGAAGGGTTAAATCCATGATTAGCAACAAGAAAGAGGGGAAAGTTAAGTTACAGTTTTATAGTATTATCCTAAGTGTTCTCATATGTCAGCTAAGTCTTATCTCAATATCTTATGTGTTATCTTATTACCTTAAGTGTTATCTTATTTTGGCTTAGTATTATCTTATCATTTTAAGCATTGTCTTAGTTTGGCTAGGTGCTATCTTAAGTGTTATTTTTTTCGTAAGTGCCATCTTATTTTAGCTATATGTTATCTCATTTTGACTAAGTATTATCTTATTTTGGTTAAACGTTATCTTATTTAGGTTAAGTATTATCTTATTTTAGCTAAATTTCATCATATTATCTTAAGTGTTATCATATTTTAGTTAAGTATTATCTTATTATCTTAACTCAGATCCGATTTTGGCTAAGTGTTACAGAAACTTTAAAACAGAAGAGTCAGAGATAGCTCTAACTCTTAGTTTGAAATTGTTTCCCTTAAAAATGATTTCCACCCCAGTGACATCAGCTCATCCTGATGTCCTGGAATTTTGTTTGCGGATTCCCTTGTTAACGACGTTAGTTCCTCACCACCTCTCCATAGCCCTTGGAAATGCATTTTACTCTGTTTTGCCTCTCTTGGCCATTGTGGTTTTTCTTGTTCTGCTTTCATCTTTTTTTTCTCTTTCGGATATTGTGGTTTTTCTAGTTTTGTTCCTCGTCTTTATTTTTCCATTTTTCGTTGGCAACTTTGCGTTTTATATTTCAAATCTCTTTTTTTTTTCCGCATCTGGCAAGTTTTAAAAATGGGCATCTGTTTTTGAACGCTTGAAACATGTCGATTGCTATTTCTAACTTTTTCCCATATTTTTGAAGCGAATGAAGTTTTTAATCAAGTAAAGTTATTCTCATTAATTCTATAAAAAATAATATCTTAAAACGTGTCTATTTTAATGGATCTATTTTAATTCAGATTAAAGAAAAATAGATATTTATCTAGATTCATACAGGGATAGTTCTGGATTCTTCTTGTCTTTAACTAAAGTTGGACTTTAATTCCAGGAAATGTAATAAATATATATTGAAATACTTCTTAACGCTTCAGTCTCTTGAGCCAACATTTTCTTCTAAAACAAATATTAAGAAGCGTAAAATAGAGATTTTGATGATTTCAAGATGTATTTCGGGTTTTTTCATCCAAGACTGTGAATCTAAAGTTAACAGAACAAATTCTATAGCTTTAAAAATAAAATTGTACTGAATTATACTTTGTAGAAATAATGTGAACGACATTTTATCCCATGTAATTTTGATTTTACCTAACATTATAGAATGAAACAAAACGCGCTTTTCCTTATATATATATAT
>NC_092213.1:13294912-13338823 GCF_043381705.1 Parasteatoda tepidariorum
GGATCTTTTAAAGCAAGAAAAAAAAACCAGGAGCTGATATCTTGCCCCTTCCTTTGCAAAACACGCACAATGTCTTTCGCATTCTTCATGGAGAAGCTAAAGCTGTCCCTCTTGAAGTATGTGAACAGTGATTAAATGAAACGTTACCAAATTTACTTCAAGGATACAGTTAAAATGATGTTTTCAATATTGATGAAATGGGTTTATTTTTTAAACATCTTCCAAATAAGACTTTGATGTTTAAGGATGAAAACTGCTCAGGGGGTGATCTACCTAATTTGAAAGCAGTAAACTTGCAGTTTCTCCCGCCAAATACAACAGCAAAGTTGCAGCCGATGGACAAGGGTATCATAAAGTGCTTCTAACAGTCTTATATCAACGCCGCCACGTAATAAAAATGTATAGAGCCCCCAAAAAAGGAAGACGTACCAATCTGGAGGATTTTTGATCTAATGAGCGGATCCTCACGTACTAGGATTCTATTTTAATGGTTCGAGGGGATAATCTTCCAATTTCAATCCCCATTTAATGTCATCTAGATATTGAAATTAAACGTTCCGAATTGAAATAACGTTCTATTTATCATGGGCTGCTGAAGTCAGAAAGGGTCATCTCATTTATGATACCTTGGGCCGTGAGGGTTATCCCGTGTACGTGAGTTATCCCGTGTACGTGAGTTATCCCGTGTACGTGATCCCGGTTCAGGCCGGGGGTAAGGGCTCTCGAGATTGGCCTGGAATAGGCTAATTCATTAGTACAGACGATATTTAAATTTACGAAATCAGATATCTATTTTCTCTGAATAAACTTACCCTTTTTTCAATAGATTTGAATTTCTGTCTTTCAAATTGAGTTGTTGATTGGACTGAGTACGGGACAAAATCTAATATCGTAAAAACTAGTCTTAAGTTGCATTAATTTTTGAAACACCTTGTATCGTAAAAGAGAATAAACGTCACAGGGTTGAAGGAATCCTATGCCTTTGGAGTTCAAAAAGTAAACAGCAGTTCGAAGCGATAACGGGATTTGAGGGAAAATGTCTATAATGACATTAAGAGAGTAATCCCTATTTTCCCCCTTAGGATATGGAAGCTTATTTTGAGGAGCTGTCTGGATTTATCTCTAAATCATGAACTGCTAGAAGATAAAATTAATTAATTACGGTTAATTTGATTAAGTAAGTTCGTTTGATTTTATGAGTTTGTGGGAGAGGGAAAAAATAAGCTCAGCATTTCTTACATGCTCTAGAGTGAAATGAAACGTAGCTCAAACTTACAAGAACCAAAATTTGCAAAATTTATTTTATAAATATTTTTTATTTTTACAATTTGAATATTAAAAATATAAATAGTTGAATACAGAAGTAAGCAATGAAAATAAAATTATTTTTACCCATTAGACTAAAAAAAGTAAATAATGAATAAATCGGTGTTAATCATTAGTAACTTAATTTATAAATCTCAATTTACAAGAGCCAAACTTAAATTTACTTTCTCACACAACTTAAATTTACGAGAACTAAAATTTTTGAACTTTTTTTAATTTATTTTTTATTTTTACTATCTGAATATTTAAGAAATAAATAATGAATAAAAAGTAAATAATGAAAAAAGAAAATGGGGGAAAAAGTAATAAACAAATAAATCGGTGTTAATCGTTTGTGCAAAAGCATGTAAACTTAACTAACTCAAATTATTTTATTACCTGTTGCTCTTCCTTCAGAAAAACGTTTAAGTGTAACTATAAAAAAAAGCAAAAACAAAAATAAAAAAAACCCCTCGTGGTTTAAGATAACTTTAGGAATACAAATTTGGTGCCTTAGCTCTCACACGTTCAATATACACCGAAGAGCGATTACATTATGACCAGCCTCCATCTATAACAATGAGCTCGCCCAGTTTTTCATGGTTTCTCGCCCAGGAACAATGTTTTCCTGGGGTACATTAGGACCCATAATCCTCATAGAACAATCCCTGACGTCTGTAAGCTACTTGAACATAGTTGAAGACCAGGTTCACCCATTCATGGCAACAGTTTTTCCTGCGGGAGATGATGTTTACCAACAGGATAATGCACCATGTCATAAGAGTCGAATCATCGAGGAACATTCCAGTGACTTTCAAGTCATGTCTTGGCCCCCAAATTCACCTTGTGGTCTTGCTTGGAAAACCAAATTCGTGCTGCCAGGCTACCCCCTCGCAATGTTAGGGAATTGCAGGACCAGTTGGTGAGCGCTTGGTACCAGATACCACAGACTACCTATCAGCACCTTGTGGAATCAATGCCACGGCGGGTGCTAGCAGTTTTGAGGGCTAAAGGTNTATATATTATATGCATAGAGAGAGAGTGATAGATAGATGGATAGATTTCGTCTATTGCTATGTAGATATCACCCGCAGTTAAATTTATAACAATGACTAACGTTGAACCTACTTATGAGAAAAAATTATTTAAACAGAGACGTCTGCGTCTTTTACGGATTTCTACACTGAGGAAACAATAGGTTCAGAACTACAGAAATGTGATAAAATCTACTATGTTTTTATCTGTATGGGAACATCAAAAAGTCCGTTAATTTCTAATGAAGTGATTTGGTTATTATTTTGGTAAAATTATCAATAAAAATATCATTTTATAATATGCGATAAAATTAGGTTATTTTTTTCATGATATCATAGAATAAGACATAAAAACCATTTTATTCGGAAAAACTTAATTTTCAGTTTGGTATTTTTTTTACCAAATGTGTGGTAATAAGAACTATAATTTTAAAAACCGAAATTTCCGGTAAACCATTACTATATGAACGGAAAATTTACCAAAAGACTAGTTTACATACCATATAATTTTTTTTAAACCAGAATTTCGGTTATTTTATTAAGAAATGCTATTACCAATTTTTCCAATAATTTCTTTCTAAGAGGAGTTTTAATACTCAATTTGCTTGTCTTAAATATTCAAAATTACAACTTCACGTATTAGAAATCCTTCAATTCCAAAATACATGTTTTTGCATAACTTTACATTAAGTTTGCTACTAACTAATTATATTTAACATCCCAGGTAAACTGTAGATTTACGCACAAAATGAATACAACAATAACGACGGACATATGATCAGAGTATATGATATCGATGAAATATAATGTGAAATTTTTAAACTCCGAAGTGGCAACGTTTTATATTTAGTTGCTGCTAAACCCGATGATTTGATTCATAATTCAATTATTACGTTACAATACATAGAGATTGAATTACATTATTCTAATCTAAAGGTTAAATAACTGATCAACTTATTATTGCAATTTGATTCCAAGGAAGGTTTAATTATCACAATGTTTGTTAGGCAACAATGTTTTTAGAGGCCATGAAATAATTTTTGAGGTTCACGTAGCCTGTGAAAAATAGCAATGGAACACCTTAATGTCTTTTGATCTAAAAATAAGGTTTTGTTCACGAAAAAGAGGCAGGCCGAATTTGAGATGGATAGATGGCCTAGAAAAAGACCTAACCTAAAATGTTGAAAACCTAAAATGTTGAAAACACTAGAAGAAAAAAGATTAGCCTGGAAAAAACTTCTTGAGAGGGCCAAGGCCCACCTTGGGCTGCTATGCCATTGATGATGATAATAAGGTTTTCTTATGAGGCAAACTGAACCCGTTCAGGACCAATGAAAGGACGAAGAAGCGGTTTCCAAGGATAGCAACCTTCGAGAGTATACGTAAGCATTTCAAACATGGACGAAGAAGGCTATAAAATTTCGTATACCGCAGCAAAATGCAACATAATTCGATTTCATTTACCAGAATTACGTTTTTTTTCATCAAAAAATTTTATTACCATACAATACGGTAATTTTACGTGGAATTTTTTTCTCAGTGGAGTTTTAATAATCAATTTGTAAAGTGTTAAGTATTCAACACTACAACTTCACGTATTAGAAAGCTTTCAATTTCAAAATACATGTTTCTGCATAACTTTACAATAAGTTTGCTGCTAACCAATTACATTTAACAACCAAGGTAAACTATAGATTTATGCACAAAATGAATACAATAATAACGACGGATATATGATCAGAGTATATGCGATCGATGAAATATAATGTGGATATAAATTCTTCGAGTTATGCTGGTGCATTAATAATTTGAAACTCCGACATGGCAACGTTTTATATTGAGTTGCCGATAAACCCGATGATTTGATTCATGGTTCAATTATTACATTACAATACATAGAGATTAAATTGCATTATTCTATTCTAAAGGTCAAATTACTGTAGTACTTTGATCCCCCCTCTAATTATCGCAATGTTTGTTAGAAAACAATATTTTTTGAGGCCATGAATTGGTTATTAAGTTCCATGTAATATATGCAAAATAACTGCGGAAAACCTTAATATCTTTTGATCTACACCCTGCCAGCACCGACCACAGTGCTGGCACAAAAAACATCCTCAATGGTAGACGAATCATAGGTTAGATTCCCCTTACCGTCAGGCTAATCGTGGAGGTTTTCGTGGTTTTCCTCTCCATGTAACGCAAATGCGGGCTAGTTCCATCAAAAAGTCCTGCACGGAGGCAAAATTTCTCCCAATATTTGATCCAGTAGTTCCCTTGTCTTCTGAATTAGGTTCAAAATTAACCCAAAATCCCAAAATTCGTAAACCCAAAATTGGGTCGGATGTTCATCTAAGGGTTTTAAAAAAGGGATTTGCATAGGTGAAGAAGGCTAGCTCCCATAGACATAATTTAAACTCAAGGTATGATGTGATCCCTAAGTATAAGGGAAGAAACAACATTTAGGGGGCACATCAGTAGATGATCTTGAAATGGGTTTGCACCCTCCTCTCTCCCAAACCACTACAGGGGTAGGGGAGGGGTGGAAGCGTTATCTCTTCCATTTATTGCTTGTTAATGTTATTGTTGGTTTAATATGCATTTTTACTCTATCGTTCAACAGTACTGTACTGTTAATTAAGATATTTCTTTGAGAATACATTTATATCATCCATGTTGACTGAATATACTAACACATTTTGACATAAAAAGAATAAAATGGCGAGAGGCAACATATTCAACCATACATGTAGAGTACCAAGCATGCTTTGGAATTAAACACTGGGGGTTCCGCGTTCGGCTGACCACCTGACCGGAACATCTGCTCCTGCACCCCAGAGTCCAAGGTCAAGGAAACTGAGATGGGCACAGTAAGCCTTGGCCCTCTATGGGCTGTCGCGCCACTGACTTAAGTTTTTTTTACATGTAGAGCTGTTCAATAACTGGTTCATGGTCGTGAACCAGTTATTGAACAACTCTACATGTAAAATAAACTTAACACATTGCTTCTTATAGGCATGTACTGGATGGCGATCTGCTTAATCTGAGTATGTTGTTCACCCTGTAAGTGGTTTTTCTGGCATTGAATTGATTTATGGTATGGTATTTTCTGGTAATTGAAGATCTCGATTTTTTCCTTCTTTTCATGTTCTTTGCTCACGTGTTCTTCATTAAAATTCGGAAAAATTCATTAAAATTCAATGAAATTAAATATTCTGAAATTTCCAATTTGATTGTACCTGAATATACTGTAATAAAATGCTCGCTATATTTAAGAAAAATGAAAAAAAAATTTTTTTTTGAATGTTAAACTATATATATATATATATAAGTTTTTTTTCCGGTTTTTTAAATAAAATTTCATTTTTTCTTTTTTTTTTCTTTTTTTATAAATATATTATATAAACTGTTGTTTGTTATTTTTTACTTATTATTCCCCCTCCCCCTTTTTTTTCATATGTCTATAATTTTTCTTTGTTTTATTCTTCATTTTGAATATATATATATATATAGGCAAGCAAAAATATAAGAAAAAATTATGAAAAGTGCAAAATAATAGTACAAAATAAATTTAAGGAAAGTACGCAAAGACCGTTTTTGTGCTTTATTTCGTTTTTTAATTTTATTTTATTTTAATTTCTAAGTATGAATTTGATTTTCATCGTAGACGTATAGAGCTGGAAATGTCCACATCTATTTCGAACAAAATATTTCTAACTATTATATCGCTTCTGAACGTGGCGTGGCTTGTTGATCAATAATAATACGTAATAACGGCGTTCGCTTAACGGAAATACAAAATAACTCCCCGAGATTTATATTGAATGAACTGTCGGTTAGAGCCCAATTGTTGTTATGAACGCATTTCTCATCAAAAGTTTCATCTATTTTTGCCGCGACTTAATCTAAATATTTATAAGATAAAGAATGCATATTCTATGATTTCGCCGTCCCAATGCCCATATCACAAAATAACAAAGCCTAAGTAACAACGATTGTGTATTGCGCACTTTATAGAACTCATTACCTCCAATATATGCACAATTTAAATTAGAAAACAGTCTCAATCTTAGATAAATAAAAGATTAAAGTATTATTATTGAGAGAAAATATTCTGTCTATCAGTTAGTTATAACTTCATGCACGTTTCTATTATAAGAAAACTCTACTCACATTTAACTAACAAGATCTTATTTAAATATGATTTAAACAGTATTGCATCTTTTAAAGTTTAAATAAGCTCTGGTGATTTTAAAGGAATTAATATTTTTCTAAGATTTTTCATTCGTTAGAATAATTGTTTTTAAATAGTTTTACCTCCTGTATAAAAATATTTATTTTTATATTTATAATAGTCTTTTTCCTAGTAATATTGGTAGTGTGGTGTAATCATCGTACTTGATTCGAGAAGTTCAAAATTTCAACATACGTTCAAAGTATTTTCGTAATCTCTTTGAACTGAACTGAGGTTCAAGAAATAAAACGTGATCATCGTAAAACTTCGTTACCATCGAAACCATCGCGATACTTTGTTCTTTTCTTTACTTTTCTTATCTCTTTTCGCAATCTGCTTTACGTTTTTCTTCAGTTATTACTTGCTCGATTATTCTTGTATGTTTTTAATTTTGTTGTTAAGTTTTCATTAAAGTTATGTTTATATTTAGCATTTCTCCTTTTTGTTTTCTTTGGCGGCAGGCTTAACTAAACATGCAGACTTATAATAAACGCAACCGATTTCTCTTCAAAGTAGCATTTTTACTGTTTCTCTAGATTTTAAATATCGTCGCATTTTGGATGTTTGTCTTTTACCGTTATGTTATATTTTGTGCACATAAACTATTTGACGTAGAAATTTACAATTACGAAAGTGTGTAGAAAAATGCACAAGGTATATGATAAATTAAAATTTACGATAATTTTGATGCGATAATTTTATTACGATATTTTTTAAACAAAATTAATACGATAATTTTATCACGATGCTGTACTAAATAATTTAAAATTGTACTGATGATAAGAGCAGAAAAATGATATTATTATTATGATATGCTCGTAAACAGTATAGAATGCATATTATCTATCTAATATGCAGATTAATTAGAGCGGAATCAAGTGTTTTCCGCAATTTACCTTATTAACGGTTTCCGCAGTGGTCGGAAAAACTGCCTATTTTTGTAGTTACTACAACTACTTTATCATAAAGGTTGTTAATTACAGCTACAACTATTTTGTTTACAAAAATAGTNGTAGAAAAATGCACAAGGTATATGATAAATTAAAATTTACGATAATTTTGATGCGATAATTTTATTACGATATTTTTTAAACAAAATTAATACGATAATTTTATCACGATGCTGTACTAAATAATTTAAAATTGTACTGATGATAAGAGCAGAAAAATGATATTATTATTATGATATGCTCGTAAACAGTATAGAATGCATATTATCTAACTAATCTTCAGATGAATTAGAGCGGAATCAAGTGTTTTCCGCAATTTACCTCATTAACGGTTTCCGCAGTGGTCGGAAAAACTGCATATTTTAGTTACTGTAGTTACTACAACTACTTTACCATAAAGGTAGTTAATTGCAGCTACATCTATTTTTTTTACAAAAATAGTTAACTACAATGACAACTTTTTTATTACAAAGGTAGTTAACTGCCATTACAACTACTTTATTACAAAAGTAGTTAATTACAGCTACAACTACTTTATTACAAAAGTAGTTAACTAAGATAAAAACTACTTCATTACAAAGATAGTTAACTGCAACTACTTTATTACAAAGGTAGTTAACTACAGCTACAACTACTTTGTTACAAAAGTAGTTAACTACAATAAAAATTACTTTATTACAAAGGATTTTAATGCTAAAAATTTAAAATTCGATAATCAGCTTGAGATTATCAACTGTTTAACTTGAAGTAAAAAATGTCAAGCTACCGCTCTGTAGACCGTAGAAACGCAGCTACAGAGAGGAAATTCGATATACTAAAACGGCCATATTTATTTGCTAATTAAACGCGATTTTTTTTTTGTTAAATTCTAATTTTTTCAAAAGCTATTTGAATTTAGGGAATTTTTTCTCTTTTTTTTAAAATATTGACTATTGATACATAGTTGCAAAAAAGTGACTTTTCTCTTTCGGGATCTTTGTTTTATAAGCTCGAGCCTGAATTGATGTCAAAAATAACAAAAGAGAGAGAAAAAATAATTAGATGTGGTTAGATTCCGTAACGTTATGAAAATTTTAGCATTTTCATAATTTTACGTTGTTCTGATCCCTACACTGATGTTTATAAAGATTAAATGCCTCTGCTCGAGAAACATTTGTTTGGTATTCCTCATAATTATGTTTTTTTTAAAGGCTAAGTGATTCTTCTCAGCATACATTTGTCCGATATTCTTTACACTGAAGTATTTTTACAATTAATTGACATTGTCTGATATTCTCTACACTGATGTTTCTATTTATATACTCTAAGCGGGCACTGTTATAGTAACAACCATCGATTATTAATAAAAACAGAGTTCTTTCAAGCCTAATCTCTTTTTCAAAAAAGTTGATTTATAAAAATTAAAAATTTTGTTAAGTCAAAATGAACAGCCATTATATTATCGTAGCCAAAATGTTCAAAAAATCTCCTCTAAACAATTAAAATTCCGTTAAAATGTCTTATAAATTTATATTCAGAAAGTAAATTTTCAAAAAATTAATTCAATGATTTGGATATTAACTTTGACTGTGTTATCAGTTGATTCAAGTCATGATTAGAAATAAAAGAATAATTCTAATATTGCCATTATGTTTTTAGAAATTGTCAATGTCCCAAGGTACAACATTCTCTCCTATTTTTTACATTAAAACCTCAAAACCTTAAATAAATATTGCGTACATAATTTCAGACATTTATAATGCATCACTATTTTCCCTAAGGAATGTTAATTGGTATACTGAAAATTATTTATATTTATCTTCGTAAAGAAATATGTCTTTGTTAGAGCTTTTCGTACCGTATGATAATGAACTTGAATTGCACGCCATTCACTAAGTCCCGGTGTCAATAGAAAGTAACCTCCCACCCCCCCACACTTCAGTCCAGTGCTTCTGTTTTCACAACGCAACGGTGAAAACAGAAGATAAGCGCCAAGTTGGCCGTAACATAATCAATCTCATGAATAACGACATCTTGGGCGAGAATAGAGGAATCAAGGCAAATTAGATCTGAATTCTGAGGAAGTTGATCTCATGAATATATATATACTTGCATGAAGGGAATTTATGTTGTTGTTTTTTTACTAAATACTTATATATTTGTAAATTTTAAAAAAAATATGGTGGTAGAGATATTTAATTTATTCTAACAGTAATTGTGTGGCTTAGAAATACATGCATAAATTTTAATATTATAGCGACGAAATGATTAATATTGATTTGAAATATAAATTGAAACTAAATACTATTGTTAAGTTTAAATAGCTTTCTTTTAAAAAAAAGACTAGTTTTAAAAGAAATCTATGCTAATAGAGATATTAGATTTATTTTAAAGTAATTGTGTAACTTTGAATTTCTTGTATTAATCTTAATACTGTAACTAAGAAATGATTAATATTGTATTCAGGGATGAAATAAAACTAAAAAGCTCAAAAAAGTTTTAAAATTATTTTTGTAAAATTTTTCTAGATGCTATACGGATTATGAACTAAGAAAAACACCCGTCCTTTTTAAACATCTGAGGATTTCTGAAAGATTAGAATCTATCCAAAATTGTTAATAGAGCCGTAGCGGTTCAGGGAGTAGGGGGCTTGCTTTCCAATCAAGTGACTCAGATTCGAGTCCTCACTAGATATGAAATCTACTCCCGGTTCCACAGTGCTGATGTAAAATATCTTGAATGGTTGGCGGATTATGGGTTAGATCCCTTTGTCATCAATTTTCATCAGTATACATACCTATAACCAGTATACATAAACCAGAATAACATACCTATAAGTCATACACCAGTATGCAGTCCTATAAATCATACACCAGATTACATACCTATAAAGTTTCAAACGCATTTATCTCGTATGAAAAAGTTCATTGCATTTGAGATAACAAATAATTGAAAACATAAAACTACAGCCAAGCACGCCTCAGCATGGTAATTAAAAAGCAAAGTATTCCTGCACCAGCCATTGTGGGCCAGGAAGATCATGGATGCTTAGGCCCATAATTTCGAGAGCAACGGCATAAATGGGCAATGGAGTCTATATTGCGCATATAATTTCTTTATTTCCCAGCCAAACTAGTACCCATCGATCGGTAGCTAGGTGGGCCTCAAGCCGCCACTGGGCATCGAACCCCAGTTTTTCATAATGCAGCTCAGTGTCTGTACCACTGAGTCATCACGAATCATGACATTTGTGAAAAGAGTGAATCGAAGAAAAATTGCATTTGGAGAAGAATTTCTCAGGAAATTTATCTCGTGAATCTAAAAGGTGTTCCGTAACTATCACCCTTCATAATCAATAAAGCGGAGAAAAAAATCAAGGTACTGGATAGGCTTGATATTCGTTCCTTGCTCATAAATTTAAAACAACTTGATAGTTGAATATCTTTACATTTTCAGCCATTAAAATTCACTTTTGAGGTTCGAATTTTATATTTAAAATTTCATTCTTCTCTGTAATGAAGAATGGGTATTTTTCCAATTACAAAATGTTACTGATGAGCCACAATGGCTCAGGGGATAGAGAGTTCGCCTTCCAATGAGGAAAACCGGGGTTCGAATCCCCAGTGATGGCTGGTCGAAACGAATCAGCATCCAGCTAGCACCGGCCACAGTGCTGACGTGAAATATCTACAGTGGTAAGCAGATCATTCGGTTAAAGTCCCTTTTTCATCAGGCTGACCGTGGGAGGTTCTCGTGGTCTTCCTCTACATGTAACGCAAATGCGAGTTAGTTATATCAAAAAGTCCTACACGAAGGCAAATTTCTCCCATTACTTGATCCAGGAGTTCCCTTGTCTTCTGGATTGGGTTTAAAGTTACAAGGCTACGGAATTGAACGTTAGTAGTTGCAAACCCAAAATTGAGTCAGCTGTTCAACGACGGTTATAAAATTGAATATAAAATGTTACTGATGAAGGGGTATGGATAATATGAAGGGAACAAAAGAAAAGCATGAGAGGATTTAAAAAAATCTCATAATATTATTTTAGGCAAATATTAACATCAAGTCCTTTGATGAAATTAATACATTTTTCAATGAAAGCAGATTTTTGGTCATCTTATCCATTACAAAATAGAACAAAAAAATTGTTTCGTTAACCTTTGGGAATTAGTTCGAAAAATGACAAAAGATAAAATTTGAAACTGAGTAACTTGAAAAATAATTCGAAATTTAAAATCAAAAGCCCAGATATTGTTCAACCATCGAAATAAAGGTACATATCTGGGGAAAAAAAATTTTGCGATTATTTTCTGCTATTCATCGAAAAATCCGAAAAAAAATTAATCTGAATAAATTATTTGTTTCTTCCAAAAGTAATACATTTTTAAAACAAAGTAAGACGTAGTGCTTATCCAAAAGTAGCTGAAAAAAACTACTAAACACACACACTAATGTATCCGCAAGCAAAAAAGAAAATATTTCGGACATAAAAAAAACTCAACTAATAAACTTATTAAAATTTCTTAAAAACATTTTTTTTTAAGTTTGAGTTTTTAATATTTTTGTTCCATAGTTTTTATGTTATAAAGAGACGGCGAGAATTTTCTAAATCAAGTATATAACTAACAATACTAAGTTATACTGAGTTTTCTACTAACAACAACAAAAGAAAAGTATACAGTTGTTTTTTATTAACGATATTTTTCAGATGAATTAAAAACAAGTTGCAAAAATGCTCCATTTTATAAAAAAATCTCTTTAAGTTTGCATAGTCAATAAGAATGAAAATAACTTCGCTGAAAATAATGTACGTATCACAATATTTTTTTAAAATTTTCAAATTGGTGTTAGAAATAACAAAGCAGTTGATTCTTATAACGATAAGAAACTATATTTTAAAAGCTAATAATCTTATTAATATAGCTAATAATCTTTAAAAAAATGCTTCAATTTAACTGATGAAAAAAATCATTTTTATCTGAACTTTTTAAATTAAGTCATTTGATGAAGGGAAAATTCTTTCATATTTTAATTTAAAATATAAAAGAATTTTCCCTTTAAAACAGTTTCAGGAAGAATTCACTATTTAAAATGTTGTGTAAAAATGGGTTTTTAGCGCTACATTTAACACTATATTAAAAATATCTCTATAACAAGCAACTTTGTTTGACATTTGCTACATTTACGAACGATTATTTAAAGTGAAACCTTAATGGTTTTGAATACGCACTATGGCTTTATCGATTACTTTTAAATTTAGAAAATGACGTGGTCTTGATGCTTGTGTATCCATCCATAGTACATAACTTTCCCCTTTGGTTCAATTTTAAAAATGTGTTGGCATTAAGATGCCTCTATCCTCGCCATTTCCGGATAGTAGGTAAAATTTTTGATTTGTGTTGTCTTAATTTTTTTATTCTTATATACTTAACAAACTTTTGATTATTATTCTGCAATTACCATACTCTTCAGAGAAGAATAAAAATAAAAGGGCTGCTTTATTAAATGAGGAGAAATAATAATTAATATATTAAATGAGGAGAAATGATAATTTTGACAATAATAATTTTTTGTCAAAACTATCAAGCAATAAAATTGTACAACTTGTGGTTTTTTAGTACGTTATTTAAAACTACACATTTTCCAGCTTTTGGGGTTTTGTAAAATTTAGTTTTTTCACAGTTTAAATTAATGAAAACCGATATTGGTGTCTGTTATTTTGTTGAAGAACACAGAAGCAATGCCGGCAAATAAAGAGTTTATTGAAATACAACTTGAGGAAATCACATCTCGCACACACAGTGCTTTGCAAAAGAAAATACTTCTTAATCAGTCATCATAGCTTATGATGCGACCGAACCTCATCTCAGGCAGCTGCTTCAACTACTATACAGTCAAACCTGTTTTTGTGAGGTGGATAGGGACTGCATAAAAGAAATCGTACAAAAAAATATTCGAAAATTTTATAAAAACTTACACATAATAAACAACTTTGTACGATAGAGTACCTGAAATTTTTTTTATGCGGTGGATAGGGACCGTAAAAAAAACTCGGACTTAGAGGATACATCAATGATTTATAAAATAGATGAGAAAATGCTTTCAATTAAATTAAATAATTAAATTAGACGTATAGAAATTGTAAAAATATTTAATTCTTCATTGTACATTAAATAGTTTGATGCTACTCGTCGTAATCCAAAACGAGCATCTTGTGATGAATCGGTTGAAAATCGCTTTCGTCGCTTGAAGATAGGATTTGAATTGATTCGTTTTTTGGTACCATAAAGTTAGTGATCAGTTTTTATGACGACGGTCGACTGGTCAAGGAGACCACGTAATCAGAGTTCGTCCACAATATGTGTATGTACATTGATAGAAAACATTAAACTGGTGCTAACGCCGCTAAGATTTGTATACCGCATAAAAATAAATCGCACAAAACCAATTGCACAAAAACAAAACCGCATAAGAAAGGACCGCACAAAAGCAAGTTTTACTGTACACGGATTTTCCCTATCTGGAAGTCGTTACACTAACTGACACAACTCGCACAACTTGCCTGAGAGAGAGAGGGAAAATAGGGCTTTGTTCGCATATTAACAACAGTGTCATTAAAAATTTTTTAATGTAAATTTCCCAAAAACAGAGATATTTATCAAAAAACTAAAAACAGGCAGGATGCTAAATTACTTTTCGGTAAATGAGTATGAATGTATTAATGCAATGAAACCTCCAGGAAAGACTACCCCTGTGTAGCGACCTCCTCTATTTACGACGACTTTTGGGAAGCACAGAATTTTTCCATAGACTTTGTGTTGAAGAAAACCCTTAGAAGAAACCATCAAAACCCCATCCAGTGACCGGGAAAAATTCTGCACCAAAAAAAGAAAAGGTCAAATAAGGAAGCAAGGAAAATTATCAAAAAAAAATATTAGCAAAGCAAATAAGTAGATTAAAATGTATTCAAAATATTTGCGCGAAATTCTTATTTAGAGAGCTCTTTGTGACGATCTTTGAAAAAGATCCACAACCTTATGTTGCACCCAGAGTGTACAAGGACAGTGCCATCAATGATTTATTTTTAGAATTAAAGTTAAATTAGAGAAAAAAGTTATTTCAGAAAAAACTAATCATTTCAAACAAAAATCTTCTCCCTTTTTAAAGCTAACTTGTTTTTATGATATAAAATTAAAAGCAAACTTAAACAAAAAAACAGAATTGTTCATTTATTTAAAGTAGTTCCATCATTCCTAATTGGAAAATTTTTTTTTACTCATAATTATATCAGTTATATCGCCTTTATTGAAGGTAAATTTTATTCATGGATCCGGTTTTCATTACGCCAACACTAGTCGCATTTCTGCACCAAAGAAATCGTTTGCGAAAAATCATGCACCATCCGAAAGCGCTTTGGAGTCGATGGAAGCAACCCCTGAAAAAGATCAACATCAAATAACGACCGATTTACTGTAGAACAGAGAGTAGTCGCTACCGGAAGGTTTTACTGTATAATTTTTATCAGAAAAATATGAATATATAATCTGAAATGCCGCCTATTTTGCGTCTATCTCAAAGTGCGACTGGATGAAGTTTTTTTCTATTTCACCTGCTTTTAACCATTTGAGTCCCGAGCAGCGCGATCGCGCTGTTGAGATTTTATGTCAAGAAAACTCAGTACATTTCGAACATTGTGGACCATGACGATGAGTTAAAGATTACTGAAGTCGCGTGCTCAGATTTACTGAAGCAAGTCCATCACACAGCTCCTTTTAATGTAAATAGTACATTTTACAATAGATAGAATAATACTATAATAATGCAATAATACATTACGAATTAAATTTTTTTATTTCATTGTTATCACTATCTTCTGAAGTACTCAAAATGTGTTGTCTTATTTGCACTTTACAGGAACAATGTAGTCGTCATCGTCGTCAATAATATGATCACACGGATTTGTGATTATGCTCATAGATTTAACCTTTCCGATTCATTCCACCTTTTGGGGGATACGCCAAACATAAAACAGTTAAACAATAAATCTAGATTAATTTTTTACTTACTTTTTGCGTTGCTTTGTCTAATCATTTTGAAACACACAATTATTAACAATGAGAAACACTTACGCAAGAATACGTCCAATCGCTTTTGCAAACTGCAATAAATGTGACGGGAGCAGCGATGAGCGTTCGTTAGTCGATACGAATTCCGCATCCGGCTTCCACTGGCCACAGCGCTGACGTGAAATATCCTCAGTGGTAGACGGATCATGGGCTAGAGTCCCCTTGCCGTCAGGCTAACCGAGGGAGGTTCTCGTGATCTTCCTCTCCATGTAACGCAAATGCGGGGTTAGCTCCATCAAAAAGTCCTCCACGAAGGCAAAATTTCTCCCAATACTCGATCCAGGAGCTCCCTTGTCTTCTGGATTGGGTTCAAATTTACAAGGCTACGCAGTTGAACATTAGTAGTCGTAAACCCATAAAATTGGGGTGGCTGTTCAACGACGGTTATAATTTTGTTTTTAATGACGGGTACTTGGTGGTTGTCCCATTGGCCACAGAAATGCCAGAACTGCTACTCTCTTCTCGTTACCCAGTGGGCACCTGGCACCTGTGGCGAAGCCACGGCGGAGGAGCAGCGTTGCCCACGTCACACAACCACAAAACCCGCTTGTAGGGCTGGTCACATTCACATACAAAGGAGAAAGGACATAGAACACACACACACAGAGAGAGAGAGAGAGAGAGAAACATCCATGCCCTGAGCAGGATTCGAACCCGCGACCAGCGGCTCCGCAGTCAGGCACGCTAACGACTCAGCCGCCAGGTCGGCAGGTTATAAAATAAAATATAAATAAATGCGACGGAGCGATGAGAAAAAGACGTGTTACCTAACAAATACAAAAAGCGCTATTGCCTCGATTGGAGATCATTGATGTAAAAGAAACAAACTTCTTGGTATTTCTCTACATAAAATAAAACGGGCGCTATCACGCTGCTGGGATCTTTTGGTACTCACTTAGAGAAAGCGCGTTTGCGCTGTTTGGGAATCTTCGACAGTGTTTTTTCAATTTCCCCTGGGACTCAAACAGTTAAAGATAACTGCCATACAAAGTATATACCAACCATCAGTTTATTTGGGAAAATTAAATTAAATGGAATAAAAACATACTTAGAATTTTTCCTCTCCTTCCCCACCCCTTTGAAAACCGAGTAAGGTCGCAAAACGAAAGCCCTTTTTACCTAACAAATAATTCGTTTTCTCACAACGTGCATCAAACTTTTGTACTGCATAAGTCTACTGAAATGTTTCAATATATATGGTCACGTAATATATTATTAAAAATTACTTCGCCACACAAACCAACACATCTCACACAAATGATTGCTTTGCATTAATTTGTGTTTATGAGATTATTTCTCATTTATATACGTGAATAATTCTAACAAAAACGATAATGTTTGTGACCCCTGTTTGCTTCTTACTTATTTTTATGTGGTGGTAAATTATTTTGATTTAACTGCTTTAATTCACTTTATGTTAATAAAATTTACTAGCGTATCATTAACTTTATTCAAAACCTTGATTATTTAAACAAAATTTTATCCTTGTCAGTCAAGATATAGCCAATGAACGATTTTTCACAGAGTAAGCAGTTTAAATACCATCTTTCATATGGTTATTTGACAGTTTTAATTAAATATGATCAAGCAACTATTAAATAAATTAAATGAACTGTTAAAACTAACTAAATTAACTATTAAATAACAGTTTAAATTTTTTTTAAATCTTCGTCAGTCAGAAAACTGCCAATAAACAATTTTTCACATAGTGAGCAGTTTGAATACCATCTTTCTTATGGTTATTTGACTGTTCTGGTAGAATATGGTAAAACAACCATTAAATTAGCTGTTATTTAACCATTTCCCCCGAGAAATTTTCAATAGTGCTTGGTTTGGAGGCTCAATAAAGCAAATCAATTGGAAGAAAGGCATTTTTATTCACAGAAAGTACGCAGCGTCTTATTTCGGAATTTAAAAAATGGTATGCAGTAATTAACATTTTTAGGATTAGGCTCCAAACAATTAAGATTCAGTCCTCATTCATTAAAATCCTACCCTATTATATCAGAAGTTATTATTCGCTTTATGTGAATTTCAAAATATATAAAATATTCACAATATATATAATATATATGTTTTAAAACATATAAAATATATAATTTCTTTATTAGATACGATAGCTCAGGAATGATTCATGTGATTTCGCTTAAAGTTTGTATTTTGCCAAGAAAAATTATGTAAAATTTTTTTTACCTTACACTTTAAAATTTCGTCAGCATCTATTAAACAAAATAATAAAAAAATAATAAATATTTACGATAAGTCTCTGGATCAGCGAATTTTATAATATTGTGCAAAAACTTTTCAATCGCTTTTAAAGTTCTCGAGATGCACCGAAATACGCTAAAATTACATTTAACATAAAGGGGTCCAAATTTAAGACCGCTTTCCTGATCTAACTATTGGGAACCTATTTCCCAGATTGCGGCTACCCTTTGAATTTTGGGGATCAAAGTTCTGATTTCGTTGGAAATAAAAGGTATGTTTATTCAGAGAAAGTACATTTTTGTGTCTGATTTCGCAACTTAAAATATCCTCTGCACTAATTAATTAGCATACTTGAGGTCATCCCATCGAACCATTTAGATTGAGTCCTAAAACGTGAAGATCTGATCATTAGATCAAAGGTTATTAAGAGTGGTTCGATTTTTTCTGCACTGTGCATAAACAAACCTTAAACAATAAACTTTAAACAATAAACCTTAAACATCAAACATTAAACAATAAACAATAAACCTTAAACCTTAAACATCAAACATTAAGCAATAAACATTAAACAATAAACATTAAACAATAAACATAAAATAATGAACATTAAACAATAAACATTAAACAATAAACATTAAACAATAAACATTAAACAATAAACATAAAACAATAAACTTTAAACAATAAACATTAAACATAAAACAATAAACATTAAACAATAAACATTAAACAATAAACATTAAACAATAAACATTAAACAATAAATATTAAACAATAAACATTAAAAATAAACATTAAACAATGAACATTAAACAATAAACATTAAACAATAAACATTAAACAGTAAACTTTAAACATTAGGCAATAAACATTAAACAATAAATAAACTTACTCTAAGGTTTGAAAACTGTTAACTTTTGATTTAATCTTTCAAGGAATTTTTGACCCTAGATCTCTTGCTTGGTTTTATAGGAAAACAACTTCAATCACGTGACATTTACTAATTCTCGTGCCAATGTAGAAATAACTTCTTTATTGAACACTTGAGTTTAGGGCCCTCCACTCTCAAAGTAGTGGAGAAGAAATAATGCAGTAGAGCCAAAGTTGTCCTTCTGAAAACAATCAAATCAAACAATTTCGACAGCTTTGGAGAAAATTTTCTACGGATGTAGAGCATGTTCTAGATAAATTTGATTTGCGGAAAGAACCATAGAAAGTTTGATAGTTGTGAAAAGTTTGCGTCCAAAGGTTATTGTTAGATTTGTAAAATGTTTGGGGAGAAAAACATTTTCAATTCATTCATAAGGCATATATAACGATATTTACGATAAATTATTTGCTTATGAACTACTTCCCTTATTTAATGAATTATATAATATAAAATATGAATATAAATTTGTATAAAAGTACAATAAAATTGATTAGCTACAAAATTAACATTTAAATCAAACTTCTAATCTGAAGCGCATTCTCAGAAAAATCAATTTAACGTTTATCTATAATATCAATACCTTGAATTATGCAAATTTTCAGCTGTGAAAAATGTTAAAACGAACCACATTTCCATTTCAGTTGAACTATAGTATCACGTGATTTTGGCACCCTATTAAAATCAACATGACATGTATAGTTGCTGATATCAATAAAAACAATATTAAAAACTCATTAGCCTCACCTCTTTTTAGAATTTGTGAGACCCATGAACATATAGCTGTTCTTCGAAGACTTCGTCGTAATATATATATTTTGAATGAAATCTTTGAATGAATGAATAATCTTTGAATGAATGAAATGATGCCTTTTGTAAATAATATGATATTTTTATAACTGCTGTGAGTTTAAAACTGTTACTTATGATTGTTGAATAAATGAATTGATCTTTGAATGAATGAAATGATGCCTTTTGTAAATAATATGACATTTTTATAACTGCTGTGAGTTTAAAACTGTTACTCATGATTGTTGAATGAATGAATTGATCTTTGAATGAATGAAATGATGCCTTTTGAAAATAATATGATATTTTTATAACTGCTGTGAGTTTAAAACTGTTACTCATGATTGTTGAATGAATGAATTGATCTTTGAATGAATGAAATGATGCGTTTTGTAAATAATATGATGTTTTTATAACTGCTGTGAGTTTAAAACTGTTACTTATGATTGTTGAATAAATGAATTGATCTTTGAATGAATGAAATGATGCCTTTCGTAAATAATATGATATTTTTATAACTGCTGTGAGTTTAAAACTGTTACTCATGATTGTTGAATGAATGAATTGATCTTTAAATGAATGAAATGATGCCTTTTGTAAAAAATATGATATTTTTATAACTGCTGTGAGTTTAAAACTGTTACTCAAGATTGTTAAATGAATGAATTGATCTTTTAATGAATGAAATGATGCCTTTTGTAAATAATATGATATTTTTATAACTGCTGTGAGTTTAAAACTGTTACTCATGATTGTTAGGTCACGTTTAGCCTATCTAAAGTTAGCGTTGTTTACATTTAATTTGAAAACAGCGTAAAACCTCAATATGGAGAAAAGCCACTGTTTCGTGAAAATGAAAATCGTTTGTGGTCTAATTTTTTAATATTTAAAAACTTCTTTCAATACTGCATTACTTGGGCTCATAAAATTTTGCAAAAACTGATTCTATCATCACGTGGAAAAATGTGGAAAAATTTCGCCAAATTGATGATTTTTAAAAAAGTTTAATGACTTTTAAAATATTTAAGTTATTTGTCAGTTCTAAAATACAGATAATTATTCAAGGAAAGATTATATATATAGTTCAAAATCATCACATTGCTTCAAGTGTAAGGCATTTAAACTATGGCTTTTTTTTCCTTGGCGGCAGAGCTTCGAAATTGGCAGCGTTAGCCAATTAAACCACTTAAATGAATTATTTTTTATTATACTCGCAGTTAACAATTGTATAAGAAAATGAGATTTGCCTTTTTAAGAAATTTAGACTAAAGTTCCTGATATCTAATTTCAGTTAGAGAGTTACGAAAACAGCTTCAAAATTGTCCGAAACATTGGTGTTGCGAAAGAGAAACATAAAGGAATGGTTGCCATATTTGGCGACATTTCTCTCCAATCACACTTTCTCTCAATCACATGTATGAATTGGTCCGCCCTATAAACTGGTGGGATGTATGGATGGGGCAGAAATCAAATTCTTGGCCCTAGATGGCGCTACTAGAAAGCAAGAACAATTACACCGCTCTGCCTTAACAAGCATACGCCATTAACAACATCTAACAATTAGTTTAGAAAAAAAACTATAAAAAAGATATTTTTATAAATGAGTTATTTTAATTTTGCTTAAACAAGTATAATTAAAATGATAATACGTGATATAATGCGTAAGTGATGATATAATGCAGTTTAAATATCGAAAGAGGAAAATTAGCAAACAATTAAAATTTCAGTCATGAACTTCAAAAAATATTAGTGAAGAGAAACTAGTTTTATTTCCTATTAAAGCAATCGAAATGCGTGTTTCATGTTTCAAAACAAACAACTTTGAGTAATTGTGGTGCTAGAAGTCAGCAAATACTTCCTTAAGTAAACTTAAAAGCATTTCAATCTGTTCAAAAATCCGATAAGTCCTTTCTTGCAGTATTTACTTACTGCATATTTAAAGACACATTACTTTGATGTCTCTATAGCAACTGTTAAAAGAAATTGTCTTACGTTTTAATAAAAGTATTTGCTTCCCTATAAATATCTGGAATTATAGAATAAGGAAGGAAAAAAAGGGCACACAAAATAGTTCTGGTGTCTCGCGAAAAAGATATCTTAATAGCCTTCTTCTTTTGTGGTACACTATTTAATTCATCGTAAATATTTGTTAGATAAACGCTATTTAAATTGTTTTATACAAATTTAAATAAAGCATACAAATTAACTAATTGGATATTTATTATGTTAATTTTCAGCTTTCTGTTATAGTTAATTTGAATTGAATATTTATTTTGAAAGTTATTTATCCGAAAGTTAATGGTTAAGAAATTATTTTTGACATGGCTATTTAAGTTCATGTTAAAATGGTAACAACTACTTAACAACTTAAAATGGTAACTATGGTAACAACGCCAAAAATGGTAACAACTACTCTACACCACAGTTTTTTTTTTATAATCAACGCTGAACAGCTGACCCAATTCTAAATTTAGGACTATCAATGTTCTACTCCGTAGCCTTGTAACTTTGTACTCAACCCAGAAGACAAGGGAAGTCCAGGATGGCATTGGGACAAACTAATTTTTGATGTCTTTTTAATGGAACAGGGTTCCCGCGGTACTTGGAAATTTTTAGCAGTGGTAGTAAATTTAGGTTAATGCTGGAAGATATTGCTTATTTTAATATACTACTTCGCTTATTAAGGGGTTTGGAAACTGGAATTTTCCTGCGTATATACTTCCTAAACAATTTTTGGTGGTAGTTGCACAGAAATTAAATTATAAACATTTATTTAAATTTGGTTACCACTTTTTAAAACCCACAAGACCCACGGAAACCCTGTGGAAATAACCAGCATTTGCGTGACATAGAGAGGAAAACCACAAAAATTCTGAACAGTTAACCTGACATCAAGAGGATTCAAATTCATGATCCGTCTACCACAGAGAAAATTTATGTCAGCACTGTGGTCAATGCGAGCCGGATGCAGAATTTGCATCTACCAGCCAACACTGGGATTCGAACCTGGGTGACCTCATTGGAAGGTGAGGGCTCTATCTCCTTAGCCACTGCGGCTCACACCGAAAGTGTTACTGTGAAACACCATATACAACTTTGGATCTAGTTGTTTGGATCATTATACCAAGGATCACTTCCCTCCTGTCTTTGGACCACATCACCAAGAATGTTCTTTTACACTCTTGGTGTTAAGTAGCAGCCAGCAATTTTGTTATCCAGGAACACTAAATGTTAAAATAATCAAATGTTATCACATTTACCAAATTTCATCACATATTATAATACCATATATTATTAAATAAATAATCCCGAAAAGCTGAAATGTTAAGATATTACCCGATTAAAAACTTTATTCTCTCAAAAAAATATACTAATTGGAATGAACAGTTGACAAGCTTCAAGCGCTCAAAAATAGTCACTCATTTTCAGGACTTGCCTGATGTGAAACATTGATATCTGGCAAGTCTTGCACCTATTTTTGACCTCTTGAAACATGTCGATTGTTATTTACAATTTGTACCATATTTCATTGTTAATTTTTCCATAATCATTGTCAAAGTGATACGGTAAAAATTGCAGAGTTCTTTGATGTTCTCATAGAGCTAGAAACATGGCGAGTATTACCATATTCTAGTAGTTTTTGAAGATACTTTTTTTCTCAATGTATGCAAATTTTTGCCTTTTTAATGCTTTTGCGAATTAAGTTATTATTTGAACCTTTCATTATAATTTTTTGTGAAAAAAAAGTTAGTGCAAATAATAATCAAATTTTTCAAAATTGTCCGACTAATTTTATCTTAAAAGTAAGATATATTATTTATACATCATGTAAGAAACTGCTTTGCTAGACTTTCCTTAATATATTTGCATAAAGTAATGCTAATTTTTGCTGATTTTTACTTGTTAATTTTTTAATCGCACAAAATTATATAGTATTTAAAAAAAAAAACAGATAAACAATACATTTTTAAATATTCTTAAAACTACATGCTTAAATGTTTGAACTTTTTTGAAAAACATTAGCTGGGAGTACTTTCCATACATGCAGTATTAAGCAAACTGTTGAAATATATATTATAGAAAAATATTTTTATTTCAAAAGAATTGAGTTTATTGATTTTAGTAAAATCTTTTTTTTTTCTTTTAATTTGAGAATTAATTTTTTTCTTCCGAAAAATAAAGTAAGCTTCGAAAAAGAAACTCTTTTTGAATATTACTCTTCCAATTAATTAACAGAACAGCCACACAAACCAAAATATGCAAATTAAAATTACATTAAACTGTAAGATTGAAGAGTTAATAATAAACTTCCGTTTCGAATTTCTGTTTTTTTTCTTTCTTCAATTATCATCATTATCAAGTTTACTTCTATTCAATCCATTCCGAAAATAGCCAGTGAAAACCTAGAACTATGTTTACAAAAAATGTTAAGAGCAATTTAGAATGTTTTCGTGTTCTTCTTATTTCGAAATAAAAACTACCTTTTTCAAGCAATTTAATTAAAGATCAAATAATGGTTTCGAAAACACTTGTTTTCTGATGAGAAATTTCTTTTCTGCTATTTTGTTTGTTTGAACATAAATCAATAGCTCTTAAGCCCAAGATTTTGTTTATTGTTTGTTTGTGTAAGAATTGTTTTTATCTTGCTTACATATTTTTCGGACACGTTATCAATCATGCGAACCCCATTATTGCTCTAAATTAGCGGTACCGTGACTAGTTGTTTCGTTGTACCTCGTTTTAGCATATATTTATATTATAAAGAAATACAAATTTTAAAT
This sequence comes from Parasteatoda tepidariorum, assembly GCF_043381705.1. Lineage (NCBI taxonomy): Eukaryota > Metazoa > Arthropoda > Arachnida > Araneae > Theridiidae > Parasteatoda > Parasteatoda tepidariorum. Next base: position 13,319,247 of record NC_092213.1, read on the forward strand.
ATTCCCAAATAAGTGCATTAGATGAAAATTAGCAATATAAATTAAGTTTTTTTCAGTTTAAAAAGATAGTGTATTGGATTAAACTTAATAAAACATAAGTTTTATTTTCTTGATTTAAGAGTCAGTAGGTTAAATAAAAGTTAATAATATATATTTTTATATTACTAGTATAAAGAGCTAGTGTATTGGATTAAACTTAGTGAAACATAGTTTTTATTTTCTTGATTTAAAGAAGTCATTGCGTTAGAGGAAATTTAATAATATATATTTTTATATTCCTGGCATAAAGAGGAAATGAGGAAATTCGTCTTCTAAAAACCCTTAAAACGAGGCGATTCGAAATCATTTTTCAATATTAAAGCAAGACCCGATATCAGACCTTAATATTGACCCAAAATATTTTAATTGGACCACATATTATATTGCTGGGTAGTAGTGTACCCTATCAGAGGAAATAATTATAGACCACATAGGGGGTACACAATGTGGCCTTGTAGTTTACTATGTATGCATATCTAGATACATATCTAGATTAAACTTGATAGTACATAATTCTTATTTTCTTGATTTAACGAGTCAGTGGATTAGATGAAACTTAATAATACATATTTTTATACTCTTGGTATATAGCGCTAGTGTATTGGATTATTCTTTTATAAAACATAATTTTTATTTTCTTGATTTAAAGTCATTACGTTAAATGAGACACTTAATAATATATATTTTTATGTTCCTGGTGTAAAGAGCTAGTGTACTAGTTTAAACTTGATAATAAATAATTGTTTTCTTGATTTCAAGAGTCAGTGGGTTAGATAAAACTTAATAATATTTTTTTTTTGTTCCTGGTATAAAGAGCAAGTGTACTAGATGAAACTTGATTATACATAATTCTTATTATCCTGATTTAAAGAGTAAGTTGGTTAGATAATACTTAATAATATATATTTTTATATTCCTGGTATAAAGAGCAAGTGCACTAGATTGAACTTGATAATAAATAATTGTTTTCTTGATTTTAAGAGCCAGTGGGTAAGATAAAACTTAATAATACATTTTTTAATATTCCTGGTATAAAGAGCAAGTGTACTAGATTAAACTTGATAGTACATAATTCTTATTATCTTGATTTAAGGAGTCAGTGGGTTAGATGAAACTTAATAATATATATTTCAATATTCCTGGTATAAAGAGCAAGTGCACTAGTTTAAACTTGATAATAAATAATTCTTATTATCTTGATTTAAAGAGTCAGTGGGTTAGATGAAACTTAATGATATATATTTTTATATTCCTGGTATAAAGAGCAAGTGCACTAGATTAAACTTGATAATAAATAATTTTTATTATCTTGATTTAAAGATTCAGTGGGTTAGATGAAACTTAATAATACATATTTTTATATTCCTGGTATATAATGGTAGTGCATTGGATTATTCTTAATAGAACATAATTCTTATTTTCTTGATTTAAAGAGTAATTGCGTTAAATGAAACACTTAATAATATATATTTTTATGTTCCTGGTATAAAGAGTTAGAGTACTAGATTAAACTTGATTATAAATAGTTTTTATTTTCTTGATTTTAAAAGTCAGTTGGTTAGATAAAACTTAATAATACATATTTTTATATTCCTGGTATAAAGTGTTAGTGTATTGGATTAAACTTAATAATGTATAATTTTCATTTTCTTGATTTAATTATAAAAGATAATTTTGAAAATGTTTTGTTTAAAAAAGTTGTTAATATGATTTCTCAACTTTACCACAATTCACAATATATTATTATGTTAGGAAAATGCTCCTTATGCTTTATTTAGTTGAACAGCAAATAGCAAAAGTAGAAAATTGTAAACAGAATCCGAAATTGAGCTATTTTTGAAATCATCATTTCGAAAAATTTTTCTTTTTCTAACTTTTGGTATTTTAATACTATCATAAGATATATTATGACATTTTTGGACTTCAAATTATTTTATAACTTTAACTAGTATGTTCAGCAAATAGTTTTAATATACTTTTTTTTGGAAATAATAAATAGAAATTGTTCTTATATTTCCCAAAATAGACAGGAATGTAATGTTTTATTTCTGCTCAATGGAAACGCGACAATGATTTCAGCAACTCCAGAATTAAAATCTGTTAGGACGAAACATTTTATTGCCTGAAACAGTTAGAACCAATTAAACTTTTTAAAATTATTAGAAATTAAACTTATTTCTTTATTTTGCAAATAGCGACGGAAAAGATGTGGAAAAGCATTGAGAAACCCTTTTTGCCATCATACTATCCATCAGAGTTGGCCAAAAATGTAATCGATTACATTTTTCAATTACAGTAATCAATTACTTGTAATCATGATTAAAATTTTCAAAAATTTTGGTTACAGCTGCATCATGATTACAATATCGATTACAGTAATCAATTACTTGTAAGCGTGATTACAAAGTTTGATTACAGCTGTAATCATGATTACATAGTCGATTACAGTAATCAATTACTTGTAATCGTGATTACATTTTTCGGAAATTTTTGATTACTGCTGTAATCATTATTACAATTTTGATTGCAGTAATAAATTACTTGTAATCATAATTACCCGTAATTGTTTTCGTTGTGATTACTTGTAATCGCAATTACTTGGAATCATGATTACAAGTAATTGATTACTGTAATCAATATTGTAATCATGATTACAGCTGTAATCAAAATGTTTTGAAAATTGTAATCACGATTACAAGTAATTGATTACTGTAATTGAAAAATGTATCGATTACATTTTCGCTCTACTCTGATGTAATCAAAAATTTTGATTACTTGTAATCGCGAATACTTGTAATCGTGATTACAAATAAGATTACATAGCTGTAGTTATCTGTAATCAATTACAGTTGTAATCGATTACTGTAATCGACGGCCAACTCTGCTATACATGCATATAACTTGAGTAACTTAGTCACAATAAAAAATAAAAATAAAAAAAAGGGTGTGAAATATAAAATTTATAAAAATAGGCTTTTAAGTAAACCCTAAAACCTATCTAGAATAGATTTTGGATCGATGAATAAAAAATATATTTTCAAAAAATTTCGAATGGAACGGCGACGTTAACTTGTTCGCAATTATTGATCTTGTAACTATTTAACTTTAATTCCATTGCCCCATTCGACTTTTGAAATTTCTATTGTAGACAGAATTCTTTAACATCCTTAAAAAAGTCAATTTTTCAGAGCAGTAGCAGTAAAAAAAGCTTAGTAAATAAAATAAAATGAAATAAATAAATGAATAGATAAAAATGTTCTGTTTTAATTTATTAGAAAGTTGTGGTGAATTGTATATTATTATTTTTTGAATCTAAGAGCCATAACCATTATCTTACGAAAAACTTATTTTAATCTCGTGTTAAGAATTTTAATTTTTTTTTATTTCTGTGTTACTGAATGAACAATCCCAAGAAATTGATTTGGAAAGATACAATACTGTATATAATAAAAATAATTGATGCAAATTTGTTTTTAGCATTAAAAATCTTCGCACTTAAACAAGTAAAAAATAACCAAAACACAGCTTGAAAAATACAAATAATGAGATAAAAAAAAGTGCAAGTGTCCAAATACCAAAATCTTGAAAAATTATAATTTTCAAATCGAATCAAATTTTGTTTTCAAAAGTAGATGACAATGAAACCAATCTTTGCTTTTTGTGTAAAAATAAACCCAAAAAAAATCAATTGCCAAGAAACTTCAAAACATTTCTCCATTAACTATTTTTTTTAAAGGGCCTTTTCGAGCTAACCCTAAAACGATGACTAATACGACTTCAGTTTATAGTTCAGTCTTTCTAATTCCATCAGCTTGGTTGCTTAGCAACGGGGAAACGTTATGGTGATAGTTCTTTGCCCTTTTTTTTGGGGTCTACGCCAAGTGTCAAATATATATATAGCTTTCTAGCGCCCCAATTTTGAATCCAAATTTTCCAACATTTCGCCTGTCCCCCTATTTTGGGGGTCAGGGATCGAAATATGTAAAAAAAAAAATGTTTTTTTCAGAGAAAGTACATTTTTGTGTCTGATTTCGTAACATAATTAATAGCTAGAACTAATAAATAGCATAATTGAAGTCACCCCTAGAACCATTAAGATTGACACTTAGTTTGCGAAAATCTGATTATTAGAACGAAAGTTATTCAGGGTGATATCTTTTTTATTTACCGCACTGTACAAGATAAAGTTGAAAGGTCACCGAGCTGATCGTCAACGACGGCTAGCTTATAATTAAAATGAAAATAAAATAACCCTTATATTTAAAGGAATTTTATTAATCCAATTAAAAATAATAAAACAAAAGAATATACTCATATGTTAGCTAATAGTTAAGAATATCACCGTAGGGTGGCGTTGTATACATCAGATAATGCAATTGTTGCCATTTTGCATTAAAATGAAACGCGTCGCTTTTTAAGCATGGATTTAGCATTAAAATAAAAGCCCTTAAAATATTTTTCAAAACTTATAATAACTGTTATTTATTCAAAAATCATCTTTGAATATAAATAATTTGTTCTAGAAAAACCACACTTTGAACATCAATCTTGTTTTATGCATCTTAAAAGCAAAGTTTTGCTGAAATCACTAATGCAGTAAGCTTTTTAAGAGTAATAAATGAATGTTTTTCAAAGAGTGAAATTTGTCGTCGTTATGGCAACAGTTAAGGAGAAAAATGCCAACGTTTTACTTACTTTGCATTTTCATGTCTTTGTAAGCAATTTTTGATGCATTTTAAACCAGCTTTTTATAAGTTACGTATATATGAATTAAAAAAAATAGTCAATCTTGATTATTGTTCTACAAATGCTTATTTCTTAAAATGTTAGTAGTGCTGTTTAAGCAGTACTTTTTTATTTGAAAAAGTAGATTAGAAAAAATAGTTTAGATACAAGAAAATCAAATAGTTATAAACTTTGTTTTAATAATCTACTTTTTGAGCAAAATTCAGAAGAGGAAAGCTTAAAAAAATAACGAAATATAAATGTGCAAAATAACACTGATATATGAAAATTTATTTTAATATTATTTCTGTAATTGCAAATTTTTATCTTTTTAAAATGTATTCTTTTTTCAATATTTCTCGTCAATTATTTTTATGAAAACTAAAAAGTATTGAAACAATTCCATGAAATAAATTCTTTATTCGTGGAATAGTTGGATACCTGCAAGCGACGTCACTGGTGGGTAAAGCGTAGCATTTGTTTATTCAACGATTCAGCAGCCAATCATGGTCAACACACACGCGTGACGTCACTCGAAGTTAAATTTAATTGGATGCCTTCCACCTTCCAGCGTAGAACATTGATTCAGCGTGATAATAAACCAAGTCAAACTGCTATAATGTTAACGAGGCAAGCACAACCACATGAAAGACTCAAGCATGCAATTTCAGCGGTATTCTTCTGCTCGAGTTGCAAGCATCCAATTGAAGCCAGTCACCCTCGAAATGTTTAGTATCAAACTTCTGAACTATCCTGTCTCGTTCTTAATACTTTTGAAATGTTCATTAAAACTAGGGAGCTAAGCTATCTGCTTGTTTAGCTCACCAAACTCCACAATTTTTAGAGATTCAATTTAATTTTTTAAAAATATGTAGATTATGCAGATAAACTAACAGATCCTAGCTTTTTTTAAATTTTATTATTTGAAATAATTTGAATTTGATTAAACAAAATTTCAAATTTAGCTCCTGATTTCGTTTTGATAAAATTTTAAACCTCCTTATTTTTCTCAGTTATCATTTAAAAATAAATTAGATTAACTAATATTTTTTTTAAAATTCTTCATTAATTTTCGGTTACAATAAAAAATTGTTAAATAAAGATATTATTTAGTATGTACTCAAAAAGTTAATTCCTTATTACTTTGTACAATTTAATAAAATTAAGAAGCATAAAATTATTAAACTAAATCCATTAAGTTATTAAATTAAAAGATCCTAGCATTTTTTTTCGATTTTATTAATTGAAATAATTTGAATTTCATTGAACAAAACTTTCAAATTTTGTTTCACAGTTTATAAGATTTAGTTCCAGATTTTGTGGTAATAAAATTTTAAATCTCATTTTTTTTCCGGTTATCATTTAAAATTAAATTAGATTAGCTATTATTATTTTTTTTTAAATTCTTCATTAATTTTGCCCCCATTTTCACAGATTTAGTTCCTGATTTTGTTGTTATAAAAATGTTAAACCTCATTTTTTTCCTCAGTTATCATTTAAAATTAAATTAAATTAACCAGCATTTCTTTAAAATTCTTCATTAATTTTTGGTTACAACAAAAAATTGTTAAATCAAAAGTTTATTAAAGTTTATTTACTATATGCACAAAAAGGTTGATTCCTAATTGCTTTGTACAAATTTTAATTGCAATTGCAGATTGGCTAGTTTTTTTTAAAGCTTATAATAACAGCAAACTTTTTTACTGTTTAATAATTGTAGAATGGCTAATAAGTTGCACGCTGTTTTAGATATGTATGTTAAGAAAAGATGGTAAATAAATATTTCCTCTTAATAATGTTAAACATATGTTTGAAAAATACAGGTAGAAATAACATTTATACATTTTTATTGATTTTATACTAACGACAACCAAGGAAGTATTGATCTTTTTCACTAATTAAGAATTGTTTCACTATAACTTTAGTGTTTAATATTTTAATAGAAATGCAACACAACAGCAAATGAGAAACGGTATTGGGCCATTATCTATTTATTTTATAGACAGAGATGTATTCTTTATTCTTGATTATATGGGCTTAAAACAATTTCACGCATAACTTTCAACATAACTACTCGCTTTCCACAATCACGTCATGTCCAAAGTTTGTAATCCAATCTGAAGTAAATAAGTGAAAAATATTTCTCCCACCTTATAAAACGGTTGCGTCAGTGGCCTTAATTAGCATGCTTGCAGTGACTAGATCAGTGTTCGCTCTGCGAAACATTGGAAAATGTCACTCTATAAAACCGAAACAATTCGCCCGAGTTCCTAACAGCTTTTAACTTAATTTAATTACAAGACCAAGAGAGCGTGTCAATCGGGTTTTAACTATAGCGATTACTAATGGCCATGTCTCTCGGCTTAGTCACTATTGTTTCCAACTAATTAAAAGACTTCATCCAGTTTTAAAACTTTCCTCCTTCATCGCTTTCGGCACATTTGGCTGTAATTTTTATGAACGGGAAAAATGTAAAATATTTAATCGGGTAGCTTAGGTTGCATTCTTTGTTAAATATAATGTCATCCAAAATGTGATTAAGTGTTTTGTTTTCTGAGTTGCGAAAGTATCGACAACTGGGGTTACTTTTAACATTTCTCAATAAAAAAAAATTGTGGCAACCAGTAGCTATTCTGACAGTCATAGGTTAGTCGCAATCGCTGGTAAAAAGAAACAAGTTCCGGTGTACCGTTGGATATGACATTGTAGCGTAACTACCACTACTATTATTAAACATCAATTCATTAGTATATAAGACAGGCTAACTCAATTCAATCTTGGGGTACCTTTTGATAGATGAAGGTTGGCATTGTCGAAAGCTCTCTCCCTACATTAGTGACCTGCAGACGTGATATAAACTAGCCTACGTCGAAAGTAGCGACCACTTCGAGGGATGGTCCACATTGAACAGATGACTTGCTATTTGTGACTGCGTTATCATCCTCCTCTCGCTGATGCTCCTCAGTCTCATTTACACACAGCGGCATCCTGCACACACTCGATTCCTAATAGCAACACAGGAGAGACCACACACAACCGTGAACTTAATACATCTCTCATGACAAACTCTCAAAACTCGGTGAACTTAATGCAACTCTCACCACAGGCACTCAAAATCTGGTGAACTTAATACAGCTCTCCCAGTCTTTCGCAAATACGGCAACATGTGGTATCCGTTCATCAAATTCTATCCCTGATAAAATTCTGAAGGAGTAGTTTGTGGCGTAACCACAATTACTACCATAAAACCTCAATTCACAAGTATATAAGACAGGCTAACTTGTGTGTACCTTTTGATGGATGCCGGTTAGCTTAGTCGATAACTAATCTTCTCACATTGGTGGCCCAGACGTATCGACGTATTCACTTTCCCTACAAACATCATAAGCGCCATGTCAAATTATAAACTATCTATAGCTTCATCACTGCCAGTGGGAAGACGCAGTTATGTTTTTATAAAGTTTAAATGAATAGAGAAAACGCCTGCGTTTTAACAGCTACTTCAACGATTTTACTTCACCTGATAAAAATATTCGAAAACTGAAGTTATTACAACTTATCATAATATTGTTGCAACTTTTGATAATAATAAAATAAAACTCATTTCTGTAATGTTCAATAATTATTTCTGACTCGTTGAAATTTTTTTCTTCTAATAAAGCCATCTTTTAAAAATTTGAAGAAAAGAAGTCAAATTAAATGAGAAAAGAGAAATACAATAAACACAAGAAAACTATAGAAGAAAGCTTTAAAATGCCGGATGCTAAAAGTATGATGGCGAATAAGGAAAATCACCAGCGCCTTGCCAGATATTTTAAACTTGCTGAATATCCAAATCAGTCACCGATTTGCCTACTTTGGTGATGGGCTCGTCATCAGTGGTGACTTCCAGTCGTCAACAAGAAAGTCACGGTGACCCGAGCTACCTAGATGGCGGTCCTCCATAAGTGCATAACAACTAATTGTAATGTTGTCTGCCAGTTGCAATGTTCGCTACGGTGATTCTATGCTAGAAGTATTTGCTAGGGGATTGTTTGCTAGAATTTGTCACTTTACTGAGGCTAAGAACTGAATTTATTAATTTGAACGTGACAATGAGAAGAAATCTTTATATGACTTTGACTAGTGAAGTGCATAGGAATAGTTGGTCATTTTTTGTAATCTTATTTATATTTGTGCTGCATAAAATAACCATTGGAGGAATATGGAATTTTTATACCTTTATGTCACTGAGCGCTGAAATGGCTCAGTGATTTAAGGCATTGAGCTGTCCGTATCCTTCATTTTATATTTTATTTTATAACCGTTGTTGAACAGCCGACCCAACTTTTTGGGTTTACGACTACTAATGCTCAACTCCGCTGCCTTGAAAATTTAGAACCCAATCCTGAAGACAAGAGAACTCTTGTAGAAATTTTACCTTCGTGGAGGATTTTTTGATGGAACTAACCCGCATTTGCGTTACATGGAAAGGATACCACTAGAACCTCCCACGATAAGCCTGACGGCAAAGGGACTCTAACCCATGATCCGTCAACCACTGAGGATATTTCACGGCAGCACTGTGGTCGGTGTAAGCTGGATGTGGATTCGTATCGACCAGCCATCGGTGTGATCCGAACCTGGTTGACCTCATTGGAAGGCGAACGCTCTATCCCCTGCACCATTGCCGCTCATAGGAATAGTTATTTTATTTTTTATTTTATAACCGTCGTTGAACAGCCGACCGAATTATAGGAATAGTTAGTAGTTTTTTAGATTATTTATATTTGTGTTGCATAAAATAACCATTGGAGGAATATGGAATTTTTATACCCTTATGTCACTCAGCGCTGAAATGGCTCAGTGATTTAAGGCATTGAGCAGTTCGTGTCATTCATTGTGATATATCGAAGGACTGGGAGCGGATGCAACGAAAGCAAAATCAAGGTACCAAATGCCGAATTTTAGAACAAATCTTAGTTGTCATATATTTCAATGGTTCTATATATTGTAACCAATGAGATAGTGAAATCGGAAGATATAGAAAAGAAAATATCCGTCTGATCTGATAACTGGATGTCCATTGGCCGAAAACATTACTAGTGGGTGGTGCGTGGATCTTGACCCGGGTGATGCAATAATGCTCTGAGAATGCCAATAACTTTCGTCTCAGTTTCTTGGGAATTTTCATTTGATTATTTCATTTGTTAAGCCTAACGTTCTTAATTGTTGCATTCTTTTACCGTAAATAGTATAAGGATGATAAATTCCAAGAAACTGCAGACATTTTCATCAAGGTTTGATGTATATGACATATGCAACGAATGTTTAATTCACAGATTTTTCCGAAAGTAAACATTATTCATAGCAAATTGTATTACTATTTTCCCTTTTTTTAGTATTAAAATGTTATTACAAATATGTGCAATAAGAGCATTCATTATCCAATGGAAAACTTCAATAGTTCTAGCTTCTCTTAACAAAGAATAATTTTACCGAAGCATATTTTCCCTTCAAACATTTCCGAGATATTTACATACATAAAACTGATTGCAAAGATAATGATTTTTCCCAAATCTTTTGTTAATAAAATCAATTATATATGTCAATTCAGCTTGATGTATTTATTTTCCACATTGTGTTAGAATTACTCCAAAGTTATGTTAATATTTGGCACTCTTCGAGGAATTTCAGACGCTGTCAGTAACTACATGAGATAAAATGACATCTTATATTTACTTAAATATCTTTCTGTCGTCTCTTCATTTTCTTCCTGTCTTGTATTAGCAACAAGTCTTAGAATAATCGTTATTTAGAATAGTTATGGAATATTTGAAATTATCAGCGAAGTCTGTTTAAATATTTCATGACTTTACTTGACGTTCAATGATACTTTTATGAGTTTGTTCTATTTTCAAGTATTGTGATTTGTAGAGAGCAAAAAAAAAATGAACCAGCCTGAATAATTTTTGATCTAATGATCGGATCTTCACGTTCTAGGACTCAATCGTTATGGCTCAAAAGGGTGATTTCAAATAAGCGAATTAATTAGTGCAGACAATACTCTAAGTTGCAAAATAAGACACAAAAACGTACTTTCTCCTGATGAACATGCTTTTTTTTTGGACAGATTCAGATTTCTAACCCTCAAACTATAGGGGTAACCGCAATCTGGAAAATATGGTCCCAATAGTTTGGTAAAGGGAACAGTCCAAATTTATGACCCCTTAATGATATTATAATAAGTTATACTACAAAATAACTAATATCCCTTTAATTAAGTAATATCACAAAAAGTAATTTTTAGTAAATATTTATAATTTTTAATTATTTTATTTAATAACAGTAAAAAACATTTTTAATGTAAGATGCATAATTTTTTCCATCGTTTTAAAGAATATTATTTTACATGGCAAAATACAAAATTTTAAGGAAATTGGTAGAATAGTCCTTGAAAAATCGACTTTTGAAAAAATCGTATTTTTAAAATTTTATTTCAAAGATCAATGGTAGCTGAGGTTACCCACCAAGCTTGGTCTCAATGGTAGACGGTTCATGTGTTAGAGCTGTCTTGCCATCAGGCTAACCGTGAGGGGTCTTCGTGGTTTTCCTCTCCATGTAAAGCAAATACGAGTTAGTTAAATCAAAAAGTCCTCCAAGAAGGCAAAATTTCTCCCAATACTTGATCCAAGTGTTCTTTTGTTTTCTGGATTGGGTTCAAATTTACAAGGCTACGGAGTTGAGCCTCAGTAGTCGCAAACCCAAAATTGGGTCGTCTGTTCCAACTCCGGTTATGAAATAAAAGGAAATTTATACCCAGATTCAAAACCAAAAATTATTTTATCTGTTAAATTAGACAGACTGTATGTGCTAAACGTGAAAAATACATGTAAAGTTGATGTTATATGAAACCACCTCTTAGTATAAAAGTATAATTTTATTCTAAACAAAAACCATTGAAATGCACATTTCCTCTCACAAATAGGCTTTAGTTAAATATTTCCCTCAGTTTTTACTTATCATGAAATTACTCCTCATTTCTTTGAGACAAGGAGATGGATCAATTTCTTCCGACCATATTTCATTAAGATTGGAAATTATGAAAACAGTATTCTATTGGCAGCTTTATATTTTTCTTTTGAAAACAACACACGACTCTTAGATTTCGAAATGTTATTTATTAGATGGACATATTATCCATTATGCTTTTTATTACATTCACTTTTATAAATTGTTTTTATTCCGTTCATGTCTACAAAATAAATGTTCACCCTTTTGAAATCGATGCATTTTGTAAAAAAGTAGAACGGGACATCTTATTTTTATTTCAGTTTAGATGTATGGGTGAAATTTGTATTATGCAGTTAGTTATATGCGCTTGTGTTTGTATGTATATGCATATACAAAATAAATGGATAAGGAAAATAAGAAAAAGATTTAATGAAAGGAAGGAAAAGAAATTTTAAATACAAAAGAATAAAATATATTCAAAATTAAAAACTTAAAAAAAGATTTTTAAGAAATAATTAAAAATTAGATTCCTTGATAATGAAAATGTATAATTTCGTCATCAACTCACGCGATTATATCAGCAAAAATAGGTTCAAAGCAAGATATATTAATGCTCGCATTGTTAAATTTATATATTTTTCTTCTGCTATAATAATACAATATTAGAAAGCACTGTTTTTGCAAAGATAATTGTGCGAGTTGATGACGAGATCTTAGCATTTTTTTTAAAGTTTTTAACTTTTTAATAAGTTTTTTTTATTCAAAAAACATTGTCTTTATGTGTGTGTGTGTGTTCTTACCTTGTTTTGTTTGTGTTTTTATCTTATATTAGTGTGTTGTGTTCTGAAAAATGAAATATAAAAATTATTAATGTAGGAAAGATTTTTAATATTTGAAATGCATTTTAATACTAAAAATTTAAAAATATTATTTACAATTTTAAAAATTTACAAATTTCAGCTAATAGTACTGATGTTTAAATTTTTATTTGCAGTTTTAAAAATTTGATGTTATAAAAATTGCTGTTCAAAAATTAAATATTTCAAAAATTTTTAGTAGGTACAAACTTTTAAAAAGGAAAAAACAATTGCTTGTGAATAAACTTCCCCCTTTGAATCGAATAAAACGATTCAAAATGATTAAAATAAATTTTTCAGATAATCTATCATTGCATCAGTAAGTTTATTGCCTCTTTCAGTATATTAAAAAATAAATAAAACTATTAATCTGACTTTACAAATTAACTGTTTACTACACACGTTAATATAAACAGAGCATATATAACAAAAAGTGAAAAATACGATAAAAAAATGAAAATTGTTTATTAAAATTCCTTTATTATTTTTTTATATTCTTAAATGTCTAAATATTGTGTTGTTTAGAGATGTTACTGTTTAGTTGAGAATTTTATTCTAAATATAAAAAGGAACATCAAATTAAAGATATTTTACATTATGAACTTAATATATTTCAAGGTATAGAGACAATCAAACAGCAAAAAGCAATTCAAATGGCGAATAAAACTAAATTTCAAATTTATTCTGATTTATAAACCTGGATATAGTAATCAATTTATTTATTTACGAACATAATGAATATTATTTTCGACTTTTGATCATATTTGATGGTAAATTAATTTCCTTAAGAAGTTTCCCGCATGCAAATTAATGAGAAGAAATTCTGTGTTATCTAATCATCTGCACTATCTCATTTTCTGAAAAAGACATTAAAGCTTTGGACCTCCCTTTCAATGTTCTATCTAACTTTTAGAAAGAATGAATAAATTTTCCATAATTACTTTATATTTCATATGGTTACTGTCATATTAAGATATAAATGAATTTCAAGATAAGTATTTTTGCAATAAATGTGATGATTAAGATAGAGAACTTTTTTTTGTATTTAGACTAATATTTGTTTTTGCCTTATTTTAGAGTGAAGATTTCAAACATAAAATAAGTTTCTACAATTTCATATTATATTACTAGTTTCTGCAATTTTCACAACTCTAGATTTATTTTAAAACGACCTACAGCAGGGCCTAATAACCTAAAACATTACCTATAACAGGGGGCTTTCCTGGTCAGAAACCTACAAGAAATAGTTCATAAAAGGAAAGCGCCTCTAGCGGCGTATTAAGACATTTGCAATTTTAGTCCTGATGATGTTCCCTAACTCCCCAAGTAGTTGGAGCGAGAAACCGATTGCTGATTTGAAACCAGCGGCAATATCTAACACCCGTTAAAAAAACTCTCATACACACACGCACAAAAAAAATTGTTCTTAAGTACAATTTGCTTGGAAATGTTTTTTTTAATCGAATAGCTAATATGTTTAGTTGCATATGAATATATAATTTTATATACATGTAATTACATACTTAGAAGGATAGGGATATATATAGATGCAAATGAATACCGGTAGTCACAAAAACAACCAAAAAGTTTTAAAAAATCAAAAAGAGTTTAAAATTTATGGTTTTCTACGTTCTGTTCGGTATCCAGCTTTTTAATCTAAGTTTCAAAGTTGTTTATAAAATTTGTCAATGGCACTGCTAATTAAAAAAAAAACTATAGCGGATGGTTTTATGCTGATTGTTTGACCATTTTATTTAAAATATTAACAGGTCTGTCAACTACTACACTTTTTGTGAAATATTTCATAGAGTGGTAGACAAAAATCTAAAGCTTTTTGAGTTTTTGGTAATTATGCCAACATTTTAAGAGCCTTATCATGACAGAGCCGAAACAGAGTGGCATTTCATATGAGCTTTTGAATCATTCATATGTAGTGGTGTGGAAAATAATTTTTAATAAAAGTTACAATGTAAAGTACCATACATTAAAACATAAACTCAGCTACCACCAGAAATTTTTTCCCCCAAAAGTGTAGAAAATTAGCAACCCTGTAACAATAACGCCTGCTTATTTTATTCGCTATTAGCAACGTTATTTGTAGACGAACTTTGCAATTAAATTGAAATTAATTTTTCCTATAAAAAACGCATCAAATCATGCATTTCTCTTTAATTTATAATTAAAATTTTTGGAATATATACTGAAAAAATGAACGAAAATGATGAATGATACTGAAAAAATGAACTACGTATGAGAATATTTTGGTAACGTATGGGCACATGAATATATATTTCATATAAATATACATTTGCATATGAATATACATTTATATGAATATTAAGTGCATCCTGATCAAATTATGGTAAAAAATACCGGTACTCAGGAAGCCTATACTTTTTTCCGTAACGTGTTACGAAACAAAACATCTGATTTATCCATTTTTACAATAATTATTAACGTAAAATCACTGACTCAATCTAATTAAATAAATATTACTGTAAAACGGTATAATATTTAACGGTAAAAATGGGTTTTGCAGACAAAATCAAGACAATTTTAGCGCAGAATATTCTTTAAAAATAGAGCAAGAAGAAGACACCATTTTAGTAGTAATAATTTACTAAACTAAACATCAATTTAAAAGTCATAGTTCGCTTAATGAAACATTTTTTCCCCTCAACTTTATCAAAATTGATAAACTAAAATTGTATTCAAAAATTTAATATTTTTTTTTTTAAATTTTCGAATGTATTCATTAAAAAATATATAATTGTTCTGATCATATTTTAACCATATTTTTATTAAACTTAAAAAAAAATAATCCTTTAATTTAATAAAAATTCAACATCTGGCCCATGTCCAAGAGTTCGATCCCACCCGGCCGAAGACTCCCCGTGTTATAAATGGTGACTGATGCACGTTAAATCTGTCGAATCGCGAAGTCCTCCATATTCCCATAACAAATCAATACCCCTGTGGGTACTGATTCAAGAGTTTCCTTGTTTTCTGGATCGTGTTCAAAATGACAAGACTACGGAGTTGAACATTAGTAGTCGTAAACCCAAAAATTGGGTCGGCTGTTCAACGACGGATATAAAAATAAGATATAAAATACGTACTTGTTATATTGCGCATTATCAAAGAGTCATAATACTGATCCATGACGGAAAAAAATTAAGAAAAAAAAGGTTAAAAAGGGCAAATCAGGACAAGATATTTTTCATTAGGAATGTCTAGAAAATTTCAACCCTTGCAAAAAATTTTAGAACGTTAGTTCCTAAAATGATTCTATATTGTACTGCTATGTTACAATACAAGACTTAAGAAACTTTTTTCGAGGATGTAAAAAATATTTCTTCTCACAAAACATTTAATACTTGGGGAAAAAAATTTATAGATGGTAAAAACCATGGGAAAAACAGGCTTCTCCCAATACAGTAAAAACTATGGTAAATACTGGTAAAAACCTCACATGGTAAGTAGGATGCCAACCCTGATATACACCCAGCCACCCCAACCCAAAATTTGGTAGTACACAGCCATGCAATGATTATGATTAATGCTTAAAAAAGTAAGTGAAAATAAGTACGAAATTCCTAGGTTGGCACATTTTTAGCTGTGTCTATTTTGTTAAAAGGACATTTCGACCTGCATCCATTTTCTTAGACACACATTTCTAGTTATATCCATTTTCTTACACATTCATCTCGAACTGAGTTAATTTTTTTAAACACTTATTTTTTAATACTTATTTCTTAATGTCCATTTACTCAAATACTCATTTCGAGTGGCGTCTCTTTTCTTAAATACTCATTCATAGCTGTGTCTATTTTCTTAAACACGCATTTCCAGTTATGCCTCTTTTCTCAAAAATTCATTTCAAGCTGTGTCTCTTTTCTTAAATACTCATTTTTGACTGGGTCCATTTTCATAAATACTCATACCAAGCTGTGTCTCTTTTCTTAAATACTCATTTCCAGTTGGATCCATTTTCTTAAACACTCATTTCGAGTTGTGTCTCTTTTCTTAAATACTCATTACTAGCTGGGTCCATTTTCGTAAATACTCATTTCTAGCTGTGTCCAAAAAAGCTAACAGACAATATTAAATCATTGAGTTTAAGAACTTTCCGATTTTTTAAAAAAAAAAAAACATTTTTTTTCGGAAAAACAAAATATTTCCCTGTGCACCAAGGAATATCACACAGCCCACGAAGGTACAACAGAGGTACAGCATAATAACATAAATTTTTTACATGATATTAAAAAACACAATTAAAAGAAAGAAGAAAACTTAAAAAACAGAAGAATGAGAGAAGTTAAATGACTGAATGGATAAATTTTACAAAAAATTTAAAAGTCTCTTTTTTCACTAGATCAGTCAAAATCGGGAGCCATCGATTATTCAAGTTTCTGCAAAGATCGTCCCTTTCTTGTGAGACCATCCTGCATTCTAGGAGAATGTGAAAAGGGTCGTCAATCCCGGTGTTGCAAATACACTATTTTAATACACTATTTTTCTACTATTTTAATTAAAAAAATCTGATATTTTTGCAAAAAATTTGATATTTTTCAAAAAAAACTCTCTTATTTTAACAAAAAGAAGTTTAATTAAATCAGTTCGTCAGTATTATGATATATGCGAGCTGTGAGCAGGATTCTCATGATCAGTCACCGACGGGATTCAAACCTGGTACCTCATCGCTGTGTCCCTTGAACAACGACAACTCTACTGTTTGGTTATGCAGAAAAATCTTAAACTATCTTTATCTCAAAATTTTTGGGTATTGAAACTACATCTGAGTGCAAAAACGTTTAAAACTATATGTTGGTTTACCCTTATAAAAATGTCTGGCAATTTAGCTTACCGAAAAATTATATCTATAGACAGATAATAATCAGTAGAGTATTAATTCGACAATGAAGTCGGATCGAAATTTTAGTTATACGATGTCCGAAACCTTATTATATAATTTGTTAACCAAATTATAATTTAATAATAAAAAATAAGAGTAAGCATAGAAAATAATAGTAAAGTAATTTGAAAAAAGATAAATGCATCTCATAATAATCAAAACTGCATGGAAAAACTAGAATTTAAAGTGATAGTTTTAATAAATTGTTGTAAACTTAGGGTGAAAATCAAAGAAAAATTCTTTCGTGAAAAACAGATTTAAACGTCAGTATACAGAGAAAGTCTATAAAAAAAACAGGAATTTTTTGCAGAGCTAAGGTAATGATTAAAACAGAAAATTTTTTTTTATTTATCTTTCAGCAGTTTTTTTCCAGTAAATTATTTGGTTTTTTTTCTGTAGCATTTACAGTTATTTCTTTCACAATAAGAAATAAAAAAAATTCTGCTGTTCGATTTCTAAACATTTTAAATATCTCTGTTATATTATTGTTAATGTCAATATTTATAAAGATCAATGAGAGATTTAAAGTAGTCTGCATAACCTTATAGTTTTTTTCTGTAAAAAATATGCTTTTTTTCTGCAGAATTAAAAGTTATTTTTTGCAGTGTAAAAGATAAAAAATATTTTGCCTTTTAATTACCTAACATTTTAAACACCTCTTTTAAGTCATTATTAACGTTGATATTTATAAAAATCAATGAGATCTTTAATGTAGTCTGCGAAATCTAGTAATTTTTTTTTCCGTAGGAAAGCATGTTTTTTATTCCTGCAGAATATATAATTATTTTTTATTACCGTATAAAAGATAAAAAAATGCTCTGCCGTTTGATTCCAAAACATTTTAAATATAACTTTTAAGATATTATTAATATTTGAGAAATTTAGCGTAGTCTGCATGCCTTATAGTTTTTTTTTCCGGAAAAAATATGGATTGTAGAATTTACAATTATTTTTATAGGGTAAAAGATTTAAAAAATAACTGTTTTGTCGTTTCATTCCCAAGCAATTTAAATATCTCTTTCAAATTATTATTATTTATAAAGATCAATGAGAGATTTAACGTAGTCTATAGCAGAAACAAGACCCCCAAAAGACAGTAGGAGAGAATTGTTAGAATCTATGTCTGAAAGCATTTGAACGTCAATTAAGATTCGCTGAAACCCATTTACCTAAACCGATTTATATATGTAGTAGCGAATGAGTTAGTTTAGATTATCTTATAATCCTTTAGAACAGGTTAACTTTAATCATTGCAGTCATTTATCAAAAGAGGATAATGCATTAAGTACACAGAGACCACTTTACATAACGTAATCTTATTCAAGAGTTAAATATAACAATCTATTGAAAGTTGTCGCAAACACAGCAAATAAATTTCATCTGAAGGTAAAAAGGAGTTTTTTTTATATATATTTTAGAGAATAAAAGATAAAAATGTCATAAAAATTTAAATGATAAAAATTTCACTGCATTAATATTAAACGTAGGAAGGAGTTTTCTGTAAAAATATATTGCGTCCCTTGGCGAAATTTTTTCAATTTTTTTTCGAAAATTTTATATATATTTAGTTAGCTTGTAGTTAGTTGTAGTTAGCTTGAAATAAACAGGTTTAAACACGTTCTAAACAGGTTTATTTAAATGTAGGCTGGTATTGCTAACAGTTCACATCCACACGGGAGGGGGATGGAAAAGACTTCTGACAATTCCGGAACAGCTTATCAGGATCACATCATGATGAAAAGGACACGCAAAACTAGTGTTCCTACGTTTTATACCAAGACAGATTTGAGGTAAAAAGGCACACTTCGTACATTCCTTGTAACCTTACGCATTAAGGAAAATCATTTACTGCTTCTTAATATGGAAGTGACAGAGGGAAAGATTCTAAATATAACTCTTCCTTTGAAATATAAATCTATTTATATTTCAATGGTATGTTTTCAGCCTTGAATTCCCAAAATAGAATCTCTCTACGCTTATTCTTTAACAAAGACATTTTATGAAAACGAAAGAGTTTTAATTCTTTTATTAATACAAAAGTATTTAAT
>NC_092213.1:13339172-13349668 GCF_043381705.1 Parasteatoda tepidariorum
CAATTAAAATATATATACACGGACCCATTTTGATGTTTAATAACTCATAAAATAATAAAGATAGATTAAAATTAATAACATTAATGGTTAGATAAACTCAAAAAGTTTCATGACCCTTGTCAATGAACTTCCACGTGTGCCCCCTTCGTCGCACGGAGAATATCAAGTCGATAGTCAATTTCAAGCATGTCGGTATCCACAGAGGCTGTTGCAGTTCTCTGAAGAGCATAATGTTCTCCGACGAAGCATCCTTTCATGTTTCTGGCATTGTTAATCGCCATAATGTGCTCATAAGGGGATCTGAAAACCCCCATGAATACCGTGAGACATAAAGGGTTTCCCCAAAGGTTAATGTGTGGTGTGGACTAATGCATGACCGAGTCATTGGGTCTTTCTTTTTCACAGAAAAGACGGAAAATTTCGTGTTTCCACAACTAGAAGAGCTTCAGCCGCATGTCTTTTTGCAACAAGATGGTGCACCACCTTATTGGAGTATAATCGTTCGTAGTTCTTCGAATGATCATTTTCCAGGACGATGGATTGGGCGAGGAGGTCCAATTCCTTGGCCACCTAGATCACCTGATATAACGCCGCTGGACTTTTTCTTTGGGGATTTATAAAGGACAATGTTTACAGGAGAATCGTGTCGAACATTGATGAAATAAAAGCCAGAATTACAACCGCAATAGCCTCTGTGGATGCCGACATGCTTGCCGCTACCTGGCGTGAAATTGACTATCGACTTTATCGAAGTTGCCAGGCACACAAATTTTCAACATAATTTCCAAGATTTTACTATTTTATTAAATGATATTTACCCTGAGGAATTAATCTCACTTCGTAATCATGATGATAGTATTAATTTAAATTTTTTGGATTTGGGTATTATAAAAGTTGAAAATATCTGCTTTGTTGAATTATACGATAAAAGAAATGACTTTAATTTTAATATTAATAAACTAATTACTTTCTAATGTTTCTAGGAGCATCTATTTAAATACTACTTTTGATGAAATGAACAGAATCAAAAGAATATGTAGTAATATTTATTTATACAAATAACAAATCGATAAACTCTTTCAAAATTTGATAAAAAACAATGGATACCCGACTAAAGTGATAAAATTTTATATAAAATCATTGAATTAATCGTATATTTTTGTGGACATATTTACTAAACAATTTCTTTGTTAATTTATATAATTTTCCCATGTGCAAATCCATTTCGGGTAAATCCATTGCCAAAATTATTTACTAAATAATTTCTTTGTTAATTTGCATAAATTTTCCATGTGCAAATCCATTTCGGGCAAATCCGTGGTTATAATTATTTACTAAATAATTTCCTTTGTTAATCTATATAATTTTTCCATGTGCAAATCCATTTCGGGCCAATCCGTGGCTAAAATTATTTACTAAAAATTTCTTCATTAATTTACACAATTTTTCCATGTGCAAATCCATTTCGGGCAAATCCGTGTTAAAATTATCTATTAAATTTTTTTTCTTTGATAATTTATATAATTGTCCCATATGCAAATCCGTGGCTAAAATTATTTGCAAATCAGGCAATTTATGTTTCTCTTCTCTATTTTTTCTTAAATAAACATCTATTTTCTGAAACTATTTATGGTCAACTTTTTTTAAATTATCCAGTGTAATATTACCTTGTGCACATCCATTTAGGGCCCATCCTTGGTAACTAACAAATCAATGCACAGAATAACAAATCACTTCAGTGCAGTAAGAACGGCACTTTAAAACCCTCTAGTTACACTCAATTTGCGCTCTTTTTTTTCNTCACTTCAGCAGTGCAGTAGGAACGGCACTTTAAAACCATCTAGTTACACTCTATTTGCGCTTTTGCCCTCCTATTTTGTAATCTGGCAATCTTGTTGCGAAAACATTTTTAAATCATTCTTGAAAAATTTCCCGCCCATGTAAGTACATCTGATTTCGCTACTCGCTTTATAGTCTATGTTTTAAACTGTTTTTTCGTTTTCTTTTATTTTATTTTCTGTTTTCGCATGTTATTTTTACTTATTGTGTTCTATTTTATTTGTTGTTATTTTTGTAAAAAATTTTTTGGAGTGCTCCTCACACTATTGTATTAATATATTTTGCTTTGGCTATATTGATGCAATATCAGAAAGCACTCTTTTTTGCGGTTATAATCGTGTGGGCTGATGAAAAGATTATACCTTTTTTTTGTTTTTTTTTTAAATAAAATTTCCTCTTTTTTTTAAACTGTTGTTTGTTATTTTTTTACTTATTATTTTCCCCCTTTTTTTCATATGTCTATAATTTTTCTTTGTTTTATCTTCATTTTGAAAAAATGTTAGTTGGCTCAATTATGGGATCCACCTTTGTACCATGTTTAAGTTGAAGCAATTTAAACAATACTATGGTTCAATAAATTATGAAGTTTTCAACAGTGTACCACGGTTTATCGAGAGTTGCGTCATATTTGCAGAATACCCGCCTTTTCATTGACGAGAAACAATTAATCAATAAATTTATATTAATTAACCCTACGAAATAATTCATGAGACTGAAATGTATACAAATAATGTGCATATCCATTATTATTTGCTATCTTTTTTTGGAAATTTTACGCTATTAGATTCATCAAAATACGTTTTTTTAAGTGTTTAGTTGGAGTTTTTTAAAGGTAATAGTTATTAAGTAATTTAACTGCTTTTAAAGCCAAACTTTTTAAGGAAAGGAAAAGAAATAATTTTTATTTCAAAAGACTTTTAAAAAAATCTATATTTCTTTTCACAAATATTTCCTCTTCAACTGTAAGCGATCTTTATTCTTATATATTATTATTGATAGTTTTTATCCCATTGAAGAAACTTTAAGTATCTTATAAAATGTTTAGAAATGTTTTCTTTGATTTTCGTTTATTTCAATAACAAAGGAAAAGTGCGAAAGGAAATCATAAATCATTATCCTCATTATTTTGCTTTTTTCTCTAAAAACATCTTTCAGTCATAAAAAATGGTGTAATAATGATAATAATTTATGCTTTCAGGATAAATTTTAATTATTATCCTTTTTGTATTGTTTGTTTTTCATTGAAAAAACATTTCGTAGTCAGATAGAAATGATATGATAGTGATAATAATTTATGTTTAAAAAAGAACATGAATTATCAGTTTTATTTTTATTATTTTTAAAATCATTTTGTAATCATAAAAATGATATAATAATGACCATAATTTATGTTTTCAGGAGAAAAACATAAACTATTATCAGCATTATTTTGTTTGTTTTTCTTTGAAAATCTTTTTGCAGTCACAAAAAATGATATAATAATTATAATAAGCTATGTTCTCAGAAAAAAAGCATAAATTCTTATTAATACTATTTATTTATTTATTTTAATTATTTTGCAGTCATAAAAAATTATATGACAGTAAAAATAATTTATATTTTTTTAGGAGAAAAACATAAATTACCATTATTATTTTGTTTGTTTATCTTTAAAAACGCTTCGAAGTCATCATAAAGAATATAATAATGCTAATAATTTATGTTTTCAGGAGGAAAATATAAATTATTATCATTATTATTTTTTAAAGCAAATATTTTGCAGTCATAAAAAGTTAAAATTTAATAAATAAATTAAAAAAATCCTCCATTCCTCTTGAAAATATAAATTAAACATTTTCCGATTCTCAGTCCTGAATAGGATGTCTTAACCATTTGACTGTACATGTACATTTCGATGGATTTGGATATCTGATCCCCAAAATATAGGGGGTAGCAGCAATAAAGGAAATATGGCCCCTAAAGTTTAGTCAGAAGAGAGATCCAAAATTCGGGTCCCTTCCAGTTAATTTTACTTTTTACATATTTCGTCGCATCTCAAGAACTTTTTAAGCGAATTGAAAATTTTTTGAGTTCAATTATAAAATTCCTTTATCCAAAGATTATTCCCAGCAAAAAATAATTTCTTGTAAATTTTTATTATTTTATTTAAGTTGATAAAATTTTAATTTGTAAGGTATGCAATTGTCTTACATCATTTCAAAGAATGGCAAAATACAAAATTCGAACAAAATAGGTCGAATAGTTCCTGAGAAATCAAATTTTAAAAATACGGCTTTTCCAAAACTCGATTTCTATCGATTACTTTAAAATTTTTTATTTTGCCATTTAAAATTATGTTTTTTAAAGCAATGTAAAAATTGTACACCTGACGATTAAAATGTTTTTACTATGATTAAGTAAAATAATTTAAAAATTATATATATTTACAAAAAATCATTTTTTATATTACTTAATTACTGGAATATTAATTATTTTGTAATAAAACTTATTAAATAAAATATCATTAAGTGGTCCAAAATTTGGACTGCTCTCTTTACCGAAATATTGGAACCATATTTACCAGATTGCAGCTTTTCCAAGCATTGAAATCTATTCTAGTGACCAAAAGTATTGAAAAACCATCCCAAAAATCACGTCCACGCAAAACTACCGAACGAGAAGATTGAATTATTCATCGAATTTCTGAAGCTGATCGTCACAAAACCGCCCCGGACATCAGAAAAGAATTCGCTGAATTAGCAGGCAAGCACGTAAGCAGTAATACCACCAAACGGCGTTTAAATCAGTTTCGGCTTATAGCTCGCTTATGTAGGAAAAAACCGTTGATGTTAAAGAAGAATACAGCAGCTCGATTAGCTTTTGCAAAAAGACACCGAAACTGGACATCGGCTGACTGGAATCGAGTTATATTTACAGACGAATCGAAGTTCAACAGAATGAGCTCAGATGGCAAAAGTTATGTGAGGCGTCGAGTCGGTGAAGAATTTAATATACGGTGTACAAAATCAATTGTAAAAGGTCGATTGGCTCGGTGATGGTGTGGGGTGGCATGACACGTTCAGGACGTGGTCCAATTCACAAAATCGAAGGCCTCATGGATCAGCATGTGTATGTGGACACTATCAAGACTGTTTTTCTGCCTTATTACAGGAAACTTCGCTCAAGAAAACCAATCATGCAAGCCGATAATGATCCAAAGCACACGAGCAAAACTGCGAAGGCCTTCTTGTCAAGCAAGAAAATTGAGGTTTTGCAGTGGCCTTCCCAATCACCAGATCTCAACCCGATCGAGATGCTGTGGATAGATGTGGATAAATATGTGAAACAGCAAAAACCAAAAAATTTAGGTGATTTATGGAAATGTGTCCAAGAAGGCTGGGCAGCTATACCTCCTGAGCCATGTTAAAGATTAGTAGATTCGATGCCTCGTAGATGTGAAGCAGTAATTGCCCCAAAAGGCTTACCGAGTAAATACTAGCTCCAAATCTTTATTTTTTGTTACATGTTTTACTTTGTTATTAATTTTACTAACGATTAAGAAACATTTATTTTGCTGTCCTTAAGTATGCGGAATGCATATTTTTTCTAAAATGTTACATAATTTAAGTATAACAGTTAGATAAATGATTTTCATTGTGAAAATATATTAAAAATAAGTTATTTGTTCCAATACATAATTATCAATTCAATAAACTTATGCGTGAACATTAAGTTTTGGATTTTACTTTTCATAAAGACATGTCCTTAAATACGTGAGCGCCACTGTAATTGAAATTTTCGAAGGATTTTCATGATGAATGCTTGAAATTGTCATTTGCAGCCGAAGTCTCAAATTTCACGCCACAAGACGTTGCAAAGTCATCAGAGAGAGACACAGATAAACAAATTTTATTTTTATCGATATTTTTTTTAAAAACACATTTCTCAAATAGTTAAATGAAAGCTTAAATTGTAAAGGTTTTATTACATTTGATGAAAAAAAAACCTGCCACTATTTAATTTATTCCGAATTGAAAGGAAATTGAAACTATTGTGGCTCTAGATTATTATTCCCGTTTTTTTTTTCGTTTTTTTTTTGAGGCTTTTATTGATATTAAATTTGGGACTTAAGAGATGCATGTCAAATTTGATGCCTCTTAGCTATTGATATTTATTTCACATTTATCCTAAATCTATTTAAAATATGCAATCTTTTTGCCACTCTTTGTTTAAAACCTTTTAACTTAATGAGGGAGTTTATTTTTAACAGTTTAAAAAACTTAATAAAGATTTTAATTTAATTTATTCTTAAGGTGTGTCTCGATTTTCGCTAATTCATTGTGGTTTCTATAAAAAAATATTCCATTTAATGGGTAAAATGGTAATTAATTTCGATAAAATAAGGTGACGGAAACTTATTAAAAATGATTTATTGCAGCAATTCGTGAATAAAAAAATTAAACTTTATAGTATTTGATTAATTTCCATCTTCGCTTTTAAGAGGAAATTAAAAAAGACCGTCAGTTTCTTAAAACGTAAACAATCTAATTAAAGTAACTCTTACTTCAATTAACCTTATATACAATAAATTTAATTTAGGACCTACACTGTTGGCTTTGCCTTAAATTTAACGATTTTTTCTATAATAATGTAACTTTGTCTAAATCACTTACACTGTTAGAATTTTCACTCTAAAATTACTGTAAAATAACCCTCAGCAGTCTGTCCATCCAATTAACCGTAAAATTTACGGTGAAGAACATTTTTATTTTTATGGTTTTGAAACCGTTTACAACTAATATTGTTAAAAAACAATGAATACAAAACTATAAGGTTTTCTTACCATTTGTAGGTAGCATAGTTCGAAACTGTAAAAAAAATTAGCTTGTCATTGAAGTTAGGCTTTTCGTTAGGTAATGGGCATTGGAGTTAGGTTGTTGCTGAGTTGTGTTTCATCGAATGAAACATAGAATGCGGTTTAATTATATTATCTGTTTTTTCCACCTATCGTAAGAGTTGGGAAATACTAGACATTTTGCGTTAAGCAGCTTTAAGGTGCTGATGCTCATGCATGAATGAAAGTATCGAAATTCCTATAGTCCAGGGTCACAAATTGGGGACTGCAAGACCTTTTAAACTCTTCATGTACTGGAGGGAATATTAAAAATATTTTGGTGTCAACCCCCTCAAATCCCTCTTTGCCTCGAACCCCCGTTCTGTCGGTCATGGGATTGACAAATAAGCCCTCACAGCTTTAATTAATACCCAGATGCTTCATTAAGAGGGCCTGGTTGGTGCGATAAAATTCTGGTTGTTTAACCATATTAGGTGAAAACAGTTACCAAATGGTTTTCCACGCAGTTAACAATTTGAATACCATCTTATTTATGGTTATTTGACTCTTTTGTTTGAATATGGTGAAATAACAATTAAAAAGATGTCATTTAACCATTTTTACCGAGAAATTTCTAACATTGTTGAAAATTCCAGTATGATTTTGATTATTTTTTATGATTGTTATGTTCACCATTACGTTATGTTGGACATAATCGACCTCTTGCGTTATAAAAATTTATTTTTGATAATTTATTTTGAAATAACTTAATGTAAAATAAATATATTTTGCTTTTATATGTCAGTTTTTATTAGTTAATGTAGTTGATTTATCTCTCGATATTAGAATATCATAAGGGTCGCCACCCACTGCTTTGGGTCTTAAACTTACCGTTACATTTTGTTTCGTTGCACTGACACTATGAGACTTAGAATTACGAAATTGTGTAGAAAAATGTACAAGGAGTACAATGGTGCAAAGAACTTGAACATTCGATAATTGTTAACTGTTAAGCTTGTAGGAAAAAATGCCATGCGGGCCACTCCACCGGCAGTAGGAATCGAACTTACAGAATTGAAATTTAGCTGGTTGAAAGATCCATGTTTGTTATAAAAACTTAACATGAGCTTTTTTTGTTACTCCAATTTGTTTGAAAGTTATTGCAATTTTAAGTGCTTTTTGTAAATTTTTCTTATTTTTTTATTTCCTTAATTTTAAATTTTGTTTTGCTGCGCAAACTCTTTTGGAAAAAAACGCTTAAAATCGCTAAGGTGAGTAGAAAAAAATAAATAATGTTTTCGATGGAATTAAAAAGGAATTTAAAATTTGTTTTTTACTTTGAGAATTATCAACTATTGAACTTGAAGTAAAAAATAAACTAAGTTACCACCTATTGTCTACTAAAGTACAAATACAGAGTTGAAAGTTGACTTGTTGAAAAGATCGTTTTCAATTACAAACTTTAAGATAGTATTCTTCGAAATTCCAATTTATTCAAAAGTCATTACAATTTTAAGTACTTTTTTCGAGAATTTTTTCTTCATTTTTTGCTTAAGATAATGATTATTTATTCATTATTGCCAAAAAATCAATGTCTCCTGAGATCATAATTTTATCAAGCTCACGCTTGACTTGATGTCAAATGTTACAAAAAAAATGCTGCCGATCATTTGTTGCCAGATACAAAAAAATATCGTTCATATCAAAAAGTTTTAAAAATATAAGTATTTAAAGAGAGAAAAAATCTGTTTAAAATTTAAACTGTTATGTAATATAAGTATGTCGTTATAGAGTGTTAATGCAATGCAATGTATTATGCAACATAAGGATATTGTTATAGATTGTTAATGCCATGTTATATACAAAGATTAAATAAATTAAGAGAATTTGCATATTTTATCGAATTTCAAGAAAAGAAATTAACTGAATGTAAAACCACTGCCTCTAGACAAAAATGCAAATCTTGTACATCAAACACGTAAGCGTACACATGTGTGTTGGCGGAGCCAGTAGAGGAACAGGCTTTATAAGTGAGCGTAAGTGGAGACGCATTTCATTCGCTAGCACACCCTGGCGAATTTCTTGGTGTTATTTTGCAACAATTAGTTAAATTCAAAATGTAACAGTAAAAACGAGTAACCGCCAACGTTTAGCAGATGACATGAGGTGGCGAATTGTGGAGAAGATAGAAGCAGGTTAATCTCAGGTTCAGATTTGTAGAGAGTTCAATTTAACGCCCAGCGTCGTGTGTAACTCATGAAAACAGATCCAGGATACCGGAGCCATTGGGAGAAAGCCTGGACAGGATAGTCCAAGAGCCACGACGGCCAGAGAAGATGGCCATTTGTCCATTATAGCGAGGCTTAACAGAGTGTCTACAGCTTCTCAGCTCTCTCGTGACTTGTATGTAGCCACAGGAGCCCATGTATCAAGTGTGACTGTTTCCAAACGACTTCATGAGAGAGGGTTGCTTGCAAGAAGACCTGCTGGTTGCGTCCCGCTCACTTCTACTAGCAGGAGAGTTCGTTCAGCATGGTGCAGAGAGCATAGAGACTGGAGTAGAGATTAATGGGCGATCATTCTCTTCACTGATGAGTCGCGGTTCAGCCTAAACACCGATTCTCCCCGTGCGTTCATATGGCGAAACCAGGTACCCTCTACCTACCCTCCAGCATCAACCATTATGGCGGAGCAGGTTAAATGGTTTGGGCAGGAATCATGTTTGATGGCAGCACACCTCTCCATGTCTTTGAAAGAGGTACTGCGTCGGAGTGAGATATAAGGATGAGGTCTTGGAGCCCTATGTTCGCTTTGTCAAGGGTGCAGTTGGCTATGAGTCCATCTTAATGAACGATAAAGCGAGGCCACATAGAGCTCTCCCGGTAGACAAATTTCAAGAGAGTAAGGGCATTTGCTGGATGGATTGGTCAGCCAGATCACCATACCTCCAACCCTTAGGGCATGCCTGGGACTCTCTGGAAAGGCAATTGCAACTCGCTACCCCTCTCTGATAACTAGGCAATAAAAACAGCGTTGCTGAACGAGTGAGATCAATTGTTACAGGAAATGATAAACTATCTTATTTCAAGTATGAAATGACGCTGAAAGGCCCGTATATCTGAAAGAGGGGACCATACCCCTATTAACCCATTTTTTTTGTATATTTTGCAACCGCTGTTGCATACTTTCCGACTCGAACGAGTATTACGCACTATTATGCGCGTGTATTACAATTGTTGAATGGTTATTTGTTTTGTATAGTATCAAAGTATGTAGATATCAAATTTCATTAAAATCGGCCCAGTAGTTCTAAAGATAATCGACCAAGTCTGCAAATTCTCTTAATTTCTTACACCAGTCTATTATACAATATAAAGATATCTTTATAGATTTTTAGCAAGTAAAGTTACTCCTCATTTATTTCTTCTTATTTCGTAAAACATTCTAGGCTTCTAATTATAAATATTTTTTTTAAGTAGGGGAGAGTGGGGTCAATTGTAACAGAGTACGATTGTAACAGAGCAAAAATTTCGAGTGTCGGGTTCTAGATTTGGTTCCTAGGTGGCGCACAAGGTGTATTTAATATATCTACAAGTAAACTCCTGCTGGCAACCATTTTTATGTACTTTTGAAACAGTTATATCACAAAAGATATTTTCACGCTACGTAAGTACTTTTTTCTGTATTAGAATACTATATTGTAATAAAGTAATTTTGTTTAAACAAATAAAAATTATTAACCGAATATGTAAGTGGACGCCTTAATTAACATTTAAAAAAAAGATTAGTTTTGTTAATTAACTAGCATTGTTTTTAACAAATGAAGCTGAAATGGCGTCTTGGG
>NC_092213.1:13349683-13392652 GCF_043381705.1 Parasteatoda tepidariorum
AAGGACTTCGAATCAAATAATTAAGGAAACTACTATCACGTTTAATATAAAAGGAAGATTTATTAACTAAACAATAAAATTACAGCATCGCAGTTCCAAAAAACAAATCTCACACTCACTCAAAAAAACAATTTACCTTCTAATTAGTCACCATAGCAACCACAAAACTCTTCTCGTTACCATCTATAAACTGATATATAATAAATAAATTATTTAACAAAAAATACGATGCGCATAAGCACATAATATTTTACACTCTGGTTATTTCAGTTTCCGTTTTTAGAAGCGCTATATGCTGAGCCACCCAATCTAGATTTGGCATGTGACATTTTTAGCGGCAGTTATTGGTTGATTTTCTCGCGTTGCCATTCGGAGAGTTGTAATGAGGCATTTTTTTATCGCCGTGTAAGAGAAATATATATAGAGATAAGGATATCTTTATAGAGTTTTAGCAAGTAAAGTTACTCCTCATTTATTTCTTCTTATTTCGTAAAACATTCTAGGCTTCTAATTATAATTATTTTTTTTAAGTACTGTTGATCATTTTTTAAATTCAAGTAATCGCCCATTTTTTTAATGAATGACTTTTGTTAACGAAGTGTTCGAACATAAAACTGTGATATTTATTTTTTGTAAGCGAAATGACCTTTTTCAATATCTTAAAAAGAAAAGAAAACTTTCTTGTAAGCACAAAAAAAAGGATTATATTAGTTTTGCAAAAGTTGTAATTTTAATTAATTTTGTTAAAATTATCTTTTTTCCAACAAAGGCATGGTTTTATAATATAACTACATTATTCAGCATCTTTAACATTTAATTTAATTTTTTCAGTTTATTTTTTTAAGATAATGCACCAATTCTAAATCTAAGATTTATTTATTAATGTAATTTATTATTTTGTTTAATAAGGAACAGTAACTGGCTTTTTTGTGTGCGTTTTTATACTGTTTCAACAATTTGAATAACATACAGAATAACATTAAACCATTACCCAGTTTAATATTTTAGTAAGATATAACTCACAGAAAAGCTCAAAATTAAACTATCGTAACAATTTTCTAAAAATAATTGGCAAATAATTGCTCTTCCCTCTCTAAATCGACGTTCCGGACGATAGACAAATAACTTCTTCCCAAATTAGAGCTTTAACATATCTCATTAAAGTTGAATCGTGCAATGGGCCGAAAATATTCACCGACGGTCCGAGAATAGTTTTAATTTAATTGATACGAATTCTTTTCTTGTTTTTGTGAAAGAATTGGAAATTTCACTTCTTTTGTTACAAAAATGTTTTGAATCATCATTTGTCGAATGAATTTAATTATAGGTTTTGTTAAGTTTTTTTTGTTTGTTAAGTGTAACGTGAATACAGTAAGCAATGTTTTTCTCAAAAATTATAATAAATATAACAATTTCATTAATTTGTTACTTTTAAGCCAGGGCTTTTCCGAACAAAACGTGCTTTTTCAGGACTTACTTGCTCACTTCACAATCACACTGCGTCAACTAGAAAATAAATTAATTAAACAGTGAATACTTTTAATTGATGCGATTTTTTTTGTATTCAAAAAAGAATAATTAAAATTTAAAAAAAATTTGTTGTTGTTTCTATTACCACTTGCCAATGCCAGAAAGCCTGCTTGGAAAACCGAGCGAATTTAAGGGAGAAGATGCATTTCGTGTTTCAGTGGTGCCACCTAGGGCCAAGAATGCGATTTCAGCCACACGCGCACTCCACAGCCCGTTTTACAGGGCGGACCCATTCATACATTCGTCCACAGATCGTAATTTTGACCTGAACCAGAGAACGATCAATCTCCGATTCAGTACCCCCAGAGGTATTGATTCATTATTTGAACTTGGAGGACTTTGTGATATAACAGATATAACGCGTACTGGTCACAATTCACTGGTTACTGGGTGTTCCGCCTATATAAGTCGTATAAATTTCTATGATTACCATAGATTAACATAGAAGTGCCTATGGAAAACTTGGATAAGGGATAGAGCCCCGGACAAGCGACACGAAAGTGCATAACGCTACCCCTGATCCACCAGGTCTCATATTTTGTACCTATATTAGTATATTTGATACTTATCAAAACTGCACCAATTACCATCAATTCAATAGTACATATTAAAAAAATTAATCATCATTGGCATTAAATATAGCAAGGCGATTTTTTACGTTTCTCCTAAATAAATTAATACCATTTCTCCATTAACTTTGCTATTAAGTACATAGATAAATTTTTTTTGCCTGAGTTCGCACTTATTACCAAATGTAATTAAGTATCATTGGCGTCATCATCATGAAATTTGCCTTTTAGAATAAAAATTTTTTCTAAAATTATTATCTACTATTAAGTCAATTTCAGCTTATTACCAAAATTGATAAAGCATCATTGCGCTTCTCTTAAATGAATTAGAACCATTTCTCCATAAATTTAGCTTTCCTTAACATAGATTCTTTTTAATAAGTACGTATTACCAAAATTTATTAAGCATTGGCATCAATAATGTTTGGACGGATTTCAACGTTCTTTTGAATTAAATTTGTGACTTTTTTCTATAAGTTTCACCTTTTAGTAAATAGCTTAATTTGTTTATTTCAATTTGAATGCATTACCAAAGTTAATAAGCATAATTAGTGACAATACTACTACTACAATTCATTGGTTTAACAGTCAATCGAAGACCTGAGCGTGGCGCCTGGTCGCCCTCTATACCTCACAATTCTGAACTTTTAACTTTCATTTCATAATTTTAACTTTCTTTAATCCTCCACAACGTCTTCCTAACATCTTTTTCTGTGACATCCACGTAATCTAGAGCTTACAGAGTTTGGACTCAAAGATTTTTCTCACTACTCTGTCGGTGTTCACTGCTCATCCGATGAATGCGTTCGAATCACTTTTTTCTGCTTATCGTTATGTCGGTGACTATATCAATGTCTTTACACTTTCTACACACAGTTGTTATAATTTCAATTTGCTATTTCATTTAATAATTGCTTGAATAATAGGAAACATAATTAAAAGGAAATCAAACTATTTTCACTTACCTCATTTTTCAATAAAATTCAATATTTGTATAGATTTAACAACACCTGAAAAATTTCTCCTAAAAAATTGAACCTGTAACTAAATCTGGAGGAAGAATTTAACGTTCTTATTTATTTGATAAATAACATAGGTTATAACTCAGTTCTCAAAAGTTTCTATGATAACATTATAGTAACTAAATTGAGACGACAATTCTCAATTAAAACGTTTTTCTCTTTTTCATAGTTTCATAGTTTTCCATAAGCCGGCCAGGTGGCCGAGAGGTTGGCGCGCCTACTGCGAGGCCAATTTCCGCAGGTTCGAATCCCGCTCAGGGCATGGCTTTTTCTCTCTCTTGTGTTGTCCTCGGTTGTGTGTGATGAGTGAATGTGACCCACCCTATGAACTTGTTTGTGGCAGTGTGGCGTGGACAATGTTACTCGCCTCCGTGACTTTGGTTCACAGGTGCCCACTGGGTAACGCGAAATGAGTAACAACTACTGGCATCTTCTAAGGAGAAACGAATAAAGTTCAGTGCCGGTCATTCGAAAAGACACACAAGTTTTTCACAAAGTCAAAAAGTTGCTAAAAGTTGCCTTTCCTATTAGGTCAATGGACAGAATTTTAATGGCATAGCTTACAATTGTTGGGAGGTGCTGACATGTCACATAATTTAATATTGTTGAAAATAATGTTTGCAACTACTTTTATTGAATGTATTTTTCCGATACGAGATAATGATAAAAATTAAATTATTTTTTCATGTATAATGGATAAAAGTTGTTCAACATTAAACATTTTAAATATGAAGAAGTTAAAAAAATAAAAAGGTGTTGCAGTCATTGATACTAGCTAGCCATGAAAAAGCCTTGAACATCAGAGAACATGGAATATTATTTTTTTTAATACACTAGTATCCATAAACACTGGCAATAAAATTGATTAAAGCATTAAATTTCACTCTAAAAGCCATAATATTTTAGACAAGAAAATAAAAAACTGTGACAGTGGTGCTCCTTCAAGATATTTACATAGTATTTACAAGTTTTGCAAATTAACTAACCGAAGACAACTTTTGGCAGTTTGGCAACTGGGGAAAAATTTGTTTTACTCACTCTCTCATGTATGTTATCTTAGGTGCAACCCCGTAAGAAACAGCTTCAAATGATATTTAAAGCGAAATAACACGCAGTTCGTGGCCAAACTATTAGACGCACTGTAAGCGTCTATGTAAAATCTTAATCTAAAAACCAAGTTCAATGAAAATTTAGAGTATTCTTTTTAGATTTAAAAATGAGAAATATACCAAATATTTTATTAAAATAATAAAGGAAAAGAAGCTTTTTTGGTGTTTATAGTACAATATAAATGGTAAAATCCAATAGAAATGGTATCCGAATTTTTTATCCTACTTGTAAAGAGTATTACTGATAAGACTCCCTTTCAGTAAAATCTACGGATAATTCTAAACAATTTTTGGTCTCATCATATAGAAAATTGAGAAAAGCTTCAGCAATGGTGTGCAAGGTATTAAAATACATCAGCAGCAATAATATCAGTTACATCGAATATCCATATTCTAAAAAGAAAAAAAAAGCATATATTTATTTAATTCTATGTTTGTATGCATATATTTATAAAGTTGTGAAAGAAAAGCACCATTTAAGATAATTGCCAAACTAGTCGCCAAAAAAGGGAGCTTCAATTATATACCTACACATATTTTTCATTTCTATATGTTCACTTTCTTCAATTCATTATTTCTCAAACAAAATAAAGATAAAAGCAAATGTTTAAAATTTAGAGCAGTAAGCTTAAAGATAGACTGTGATATTTAAAGGCCAATTGGTTCATTATAGTTTTGAGCTTTTACCTATTTTCCTGTTGCTGTTTTTTTAGTGCACGGTCATTTGTCGCGGCTTATGGTATTTAGTTGTTGTTTTGATATCAGTTTTTAGAATAGTAGAATTATTTAGGATACTATTTGTGCTCCCACGTCCGCTGCCCTCGTTAGCCGGATAAACCGTTGCCCAGGCGATACCACGTGGAGGTGAGGGTCAGCAAAGATGTTTTTTTGTAGGAGCTTTACGAGTGTCTTCCAGCGAAACAGTTTACAAAAAGCTGTTCCGCCGGGATTAGCATGCTGCATAAAATATATCACACTCGATGGACATCGCCTTGTTTTTTTTTTTTTTTTTTTTTTTTTTTTTTTTTTTTTTTTTTGATGGTAAAATTTGTTTTTAATTACAATTACAAATTCATTTTTAATATCAGTCATTTTTTAAAGTAATTTTTAATGTTATAGTCATTTTTTACATCAGTCATTTTAAATGTCATCGTCATTTTTAGTGTCAGTCATTTGATGTCAGCCATTTTATTTCCTTCAAATTCACACCATAGAAATATACATCTTTGATGGAGCTATGCGAGCAATTCGATTAGAGATCTTTGGCTCCTCTCCTTCAATAAAGTCGCTATCTATGGCTACATCAAATTTGTTTTCACCATCAATATTCACGCAGTACATTTTGGAATGATCTATACGAGCACTTCCAATTCTATAGCAAAGGTTTGGCTCCAACTCATCACCAAAATCACTGCCTTTCTCACCACCAAATGTTTTGGCTTCATCCAAATTCAAATTGTTCATTTCAGAAGGAGCTATGCACGCACTTCCAATTCTATAAGCAAGCTTTGGCTCCTCCTCTCCGCCAAAATCACTATTTTTGGCTCCATCATCGCTTTTTACTTCATCCGTATCAAAGCAGCACAACTCCGAAGGAGCTATGCATGCACTTCCAATTCTGACACAAAAATCTGGCTCCTCCTCTCCGCCAGTACCATTCTTTCTTGCTCCTTTTTTAGGAACACCATTCAATTTCCTACATCAAACGAAAATTCAGCTGTTATTATTTGAAAAGAAATTAATCTTACAATAACAAATTATTACTGCAGAAACAATAATAGTAATAAATATTTTAATGCTTTAAGATATCTATATTTCTTTTTCATATACAGGACATGATTTTAGAAGAAAACTAATCATATTTACAATTAGTTATAACACAGTATTGATAAATATATTTAAAAAAATAATATATCAACGTTTAAAAGAATAACACATTAAAATAAATTTCTTCCAAAATAAAGAAGTTTAAACTAGTTTAAAAAACTTTTTGTAGAACTTTGATGATAATTAATGGCGATGGGAGTTGCTTAACTTAATGCTTTAAATTTTTTTTTACAGAAAATTATGAAACAAAGAATCAACGTGCTGAAAAATGTCCAACAGTTTATCGACTAGATATTCACGGCATGTTGATGCATTTGAATTATTAAAATATAGAGTTCTTTTATGAAAAATTAAAACTGGACTGACTGGCATATTGTGTGTGCAGCATTGTGCAGATTTAAGCTTGAAATAATAGACATAATTTTTTTGCTTTATTTTTTAGTTAACTAAATTGAATAAATAAAATATATGTTACTTACAGTTTCTTACGAATATACCTGAAAAATCTCGAGAAAAATCTCGCCATAATCAAATAAATTAAATCGCAAAAGAGCAGTTGAATAAAAATCGCCCAACTCACTCAATAGCTTTTTACAAAGTGAATTCTTTTAATTGTTATGCGTCTTAGATACATTTCTTGCATTGTTTAGTTTCCCTAAATTTTTATTCATTGTTAAGTGTCTGAAACAACAAAGAAAATTTTAATTGTTTAGTCTTTTGAAACAAACTACTCTGTTGAAGTTAGATAGAAATTTTAACAATACATACACAAAAATAATTCTTTAAATGTGTGTATATATATATATATATAATTCAATATTAATCAATTCAAAAAATACAATTATTGCATTTTATTCTTTAAATAAAATACATTTAAGAAAATGCATAGAATATCCTTAAAAAAGCATTAGTATTCATTATCAGTATTATATCACAGTGCTCTTAGAACAATTTTTATAGATAAAAATGAAACAAATAATTTTTTGGTTGATTTACATGTAGATTTCACTCAAAATCAGTATTAAATAGTAAATTTTTTTTAAATTGTTTAAAAATAATCTTGCTTAATGACTATATTGATAGCTGATAGAAACCTGCGCATTCAATTGCATATTATAAAACATTAGAACATTTTCTGTGGTAACTTGTGTGCAATACTGAAGAAAAAAAAATATAAAAAAAATAACGAAGGCAATAGCTGGCAGAACCATATAGTTTATTGTAAAGAAAATTCCTTACATATACGGTTTTGAAACTGTTTTCAACTAGTGTAGTTAAACGACCATGAATACAAAACTATACTGTTTTTCAACCATTTACAACTAGCATCATTTCAAAACCGTTAAACTCAACTGGACTTTGGAGATGGTTTAACAGTTTTATAGTGCTGCTATCTATGCCAGAATGAGATAATCGTATTTTAACTGCGCAGGCTCTCAATTTAGGAACTGTAGGACACTGGAACACTTTATGTGTTGAAGGGAATAATGTGTGGACCGAACCCCCGTTCTGTAGGCCATGAAATTGACAGATTAGCCCTCTCGGCTATAATATGCACGCAACTACCAGGTACTAAGTCACTTTATTTGGGGGATATAGTTCATGCCATAAAATTCTGGTTACTTAACCGTGTGGCGTGAAAGCTGTTAATAAACGGTTTTTCTCACAGTTAACATTCTAAATATCATCCTATTTATGGTCATTTGATTGGTTTGTTTGAATATGGTAAAATTGCAATTAAATCAATTGTTATTTAACCATTTTTTCAGAGAAATATTTAACAGTGTGAATAGAGATTGGATTAGGTGAATATATGTTTCGAAATTTTTCCGAATTTAACCTTTGTGAAGAAATATGAAATTTTCTAATAAATTTCATTTCCTTCATCTTAGATTTTAGTTCTATTATTCGTAAAAACTGTTTCCATCACATTTTTTTTATTCTTTTGTTTATATCATTCAACTGCAAGCAGAGAAAGATTCTACATTAGTAACGGTTTTTCGCGTTTATTTTTCTCTTTGTTTAAAATGATCAATAGAGAATGTCATCCATACAAATATGTATTTCACTCACTATTGAAATAAATTTAAGAACAAGTAAAATAGTTATAAATTATGCGGGATGAGCGAAAGCTTAAGTAAAATATTCTGATTGGTAATAAAATGTTAGTAATTAGTTTAAATTTACCGATGAAAGATTAAATTTTTCAAATATTTTAAATATAAAATTAGTGATATTGTTTAGCTTATAGCTCTAGTTGAACAAAAAAAAAACTTAGCTGAACGAACTTTAATAATTAATTATTCTATATTCGCAATGTCAGATAAATTTAATGAAAATTCATTCGTGGACTATACCATCGAATCAATATTTCTAAAGTTATCTGATATTACGTTTTACTTCGTTTACAGTAATTCTCTTAAAATGTGTTTCTATAAAAGCAAATAATTTAAAATCAGTGGTAATTGAAATGAAAAAAAAAATAAACGTTCGAAAGAAAAAAAATTGATGGAAAAGTGGTGCTAATTTCGCTGAAGAGAATAAAAGAATCGCCTTACTATTTTTGACCGCAATGATTCTTAATTAATTTAGGAAATATATGCATATTGAAATAAAAGCTATCTATTAAAAGGCAAAATTATTGGAATAACAGTACTTCATTGCTTAGAGGAATCGTACAAAATTAACCATACAATTATTGACGGCAATAATGCTGAATTTAAGCTGGTAATATGCATTAATTGGAATTTCAAGAAATAAAAACAACCTAACAACTACAAAAGCAAAGTTTCAGAAGAAAAGATGCTTATTAATTTTGAGGATAGTATTATACACCATATTATTACTGATACCAATTCTTGATTAATATTGGTAATATGAATTAAACGAAATAAAAAATAAAGTAACTTGTTAAAAAGCAAAATTACAGGAGAAAAGGTACTGATTCGTTTTGAAGATGGAATTATACACCATATTATTATTGATAACAATGCTTAATTAATATTGGTAATATAAATTAATTGAAATAAAAAAAAAACTACATGTTAAAAAGCAAAGTTACAGGAGAAAAGATGCTTATTAATTTTGAGGATAGTATTATACACCATATTATTACCGATACCAATTCTTGATTAATATTGGTAATATGAATTAATTGAAATAAAAAATAAAGTAACTTGTTAAAAAGCAAAATTACAGGAGAAAAGGTACTGATTCGTTTTGAAGATAGTATTATACACCATATTATTACTTATACCAATGCTCAATTAATATTGGTAATATGAATTAATTGAAATAAAAAAATAAGCTACGTGTTAAAAAGCAAAGTTACTGGGGAAAAGGTTAATGGGAAATTCGTTTAGGGGAACTATAGAAAATTACCATGTGCAGATAACACCTAATTATTTTTGGTAATAAGTACTACTGATACACAACCACTTCATGTTATTTTTTCACTGATTTATAAATAACCCTAAAAATGTCACTTACCTCATTCTTCCACTAAACTCTTCAATTGTGCTAGTATGTGCCTTTCAGTTTTGTGCATGATTTTGCAATGTTGTTCAGTACTGATTAATTGATTTTTAATTTATTCACTCCGTACGAAGAACCGGAATTTTGGCTAAAAAATAAATCAAACCTCTATGAATTTGTGCTAATTGTATAAGTAATTATAATTTTCAATTAAATAAATTGTCTAGAAACATTAATATTAGATTTTATACGATAGCTTTCTATTTAAAGAATAAAATTCTCCCTTAGATTAACATTTCAATTGAGAGTTTTTTTTCTTAACTGTTAGTCAAAAAAAGAATTTTAAATTCAACCGTGAGACTCACGTCAAAAAAAGAAAAATACTTTACGTATTGATTTACTTTTAAAAAACGTAGCCTTTTTTTCGATTTAAGATTTCTTTCTAAAGGTTGCTTTAAAAGAAAACATATAGTTTATTCTATGTGTATTTTTATCATCTTAATGTTTTTTTCCTTTAATGGGATTCAAAGAATATTTGAATTATATTATAATGTAATTGCTTGTAGTTTTATTGCTTTAAATAAAAAAAATAATAATAAATAAGTTAAAAAAATGTGTAAACAAATTTTATTTTCATTTCCTCTTAGAAATTTTTTTAAAAAAATATATTTTTAACAACCTGTAAACAATTTTTTTTTTCAAACTTTAAAAAAATTGAAACACTTAGAAATTTTCATTTCATTATTAAATTTTTATAAATAAATATAATTATTTTCGTAAATCGAAAACAATTTTCTTAAATTTATTCATAAGTATATTAATCAAAAGAATATTATTTAAAAGTTTCTGATCATTGCTTTTTCTAATCAAAGCTTTATATCCTCTTTAAAAAATATATAATGCACTTCCTAATTATGTTCAATTAAGTGTAAGATTCAAGGAATCGGGGGAGATTAATTTTAGAAGTTAATTTTAATTCGAAATTAATTTTTATTTCCATTTTATATTTTCTTCCTTTTTAAAAAATAATAATTTGTTTTGGAAAAATAGACTCATGTACAGTGTTAAAAAATTTAAAATCATTTGATTAAAAAATTGAAATTGTATCTAACTTATAGAGCAATCATTTATATTTTGAATTCCATTCTGAATCCGAATTGCCGTTATATTTTAACTATTGTTATCTGTTAACAGTTAAATGACAGTTAAACATGGTTAAAGAGCTGAGTGGTATATGAGTGACTATACTTTAGTGAATTGGAGTGAATCAGCTTTCCAAACTCTACTTCTTATTTTTTCCAATATTCAGTATACAAGAACTCAGCTGAGGAAGATTCTAGGGCACTCTTTGGTGTTTGTTATCTTTTTTTTTTTAAATTTTATGAATTATACTTTACAATGTTCAATATAATTAAAGACCTCAGCGAGGGAAGGTTCTAAGTGACATTTTAGTGAAATGGACTTAATTCGCTTTTTAAACATTAAGCCCTATTCCTTACAATGTTCAATATAATTAAAGACCTCGGTGAGGGTAGGTTCTAAGTGACATTTTAGTGTAGTGGAATTTATTAGCGTTTTAAATTTTGTGCCTTATTCTTTGCAATGTTCAATATAATTAAAGAGCTCAGTGAGGGAAGATTCTAAGTGATATTTTAGTGAATAGTAGCTTAATCGCTTTTTCAACTTTATGCCTTGCTCTGTACAATGTTCAATATATTTAACAAGCTGAGTTGGATAAGGTTCTGAGTGACATTTTAGGGAAATGGAGTTTATTCGCTTCTTATACTTTATCTCGTATTCTTTATAATGTTCAATGTATTTAACGAGCTGAGTTGGAGAAGGTTCTAAGTGGCATTTTAGTAAAATGGAGTTTATTAGCGTTTTTAACTATGAACCTTATTCTTTACAATGCTTAATATAATTAAAGAGTTAAGTGTAAAAGCTTCTATGTGCCATTTTAAGTGAAATGGAGTTTATTCGCTTTTTAAACTTTATCCCTTAGTCTTTGCAATGTTCATTATAATTTAAGAGTTCATTGGGGGTAGGTTCTAAGGGACACTTCAGTAAATAGGAGTTTATTAGCTTTTAATTTAAAGCGTAAAAGTATGATTTCGACATTTACTTATTTACGCTTTCGACATTGCCCTCTGAAGGCATATGAGGCATCATTTCTTTTGTAGTCTTCTCTCGGAATTAAATGAAACTAAATTGAAATTTTCTTATCTAATTACTAAATAATTATTCTCAATAAGGAAAATAAATATTGTAAAATATACTTAAATTAAAATAACACTTTTCTTTTTCATTGAGAATATAATTTTTATTACTTTTCTGTAATATTTTTTAAATAGTTTAAAATGTTTAACACGAAAGATATGTTCAAAACTAGGACATGAATCGACCTTCCATTGGAATTCTAAATGCATGTTTGAGTTTTATTCTCTTAAAATCATTCAACACTGCACTTTATCTACCAAACTTGATTTCTGGAAATCATTTCATACTTTGGAAAATTTCTATAATTTAGTTAATGATTTTTCTAGTATGACACTGTTTCTCAAAATATGAAAATCTGTTCTAATTTCATTTTTTGCACCCTGGGGTTCCCGTTAAACCCCTCTGACATTATTCTATTTCGCTCCTTTTATTATCTTGTTCAAACTGGTTCCTCTGTCCCGATTGATTGAACTACTTCGCACGTGTTTGCAGTTTAACTTTTCTACTATCATTTAAAGTTTAAGCACTAATTAAGGTTCTTGTTTATGGAGCAGAAACTATAGTATGTCCATTCTTGCGCTTTTTATATGTGCTTCACTTTGTTTTTTGCTTTGGACAACATAGCGCAAAGTATGAACTATCCTTTTTGATTTTTTTTATTTATTAACGTGATGCACTCAATAATGTTAAGTAAATATATTCTTTAAATATCTTATAGAACTAAAACTATAATATGTCCATTTCTGTACTTTTATTTTGCGCTTTATTCAAGCTGTTTTTTTTTCTTTAGTTTAATTAGCATGACGTATAAACTATTCTTTTAAAAAAAATTTTTTATTAGCGTGATGCACTTAGCAATGGTAAGTAAAAATATTGTGCTGGGATATCATGGTGGGCAACGTGCTGGACTCACGTTCGTAAGAACGAGAGTTCGAACCCAGCCGGCCGAAGACTCCCCATGTAGTAAAGGGTGACTGGTGGACGTTAAGTCTGTCGGGTTGTGAAGTCCTCGATGTTCTTATAACAAATCAATACCGCCGGGGGTACTGATCTAGGAATTTCCTTGTCTTCTAGATTGGTTCAAAATTACAAGACTACGAAATTGAACATTAGTGGTCGTAAACCCGAATTTGGGTCGGCTGTTCAACGACGGATATAATATAAAATAAAACAACAAGCTGGAACCGAGGTCATAGATAAGGTGGTTGTGTATCAGTGGTCTTCATCTTCTCGAGTTGAGAGTATCTAATTATGATGTTAAAGTTGATCTAGTCGATGCAGTTTATATAGTTGATGAGTGTGCGGACATAAAAAATACAGAACACCAATTTTGCCAGTACTGAATTGGAGATCGATCGTTCTCCGATTCATGTCAAAATTACGATCTGTGAATGAATGAATGGATGTATGAATAGGTCCGCCCTAAAAACGGGTGCGGCGTATGAATGTGGAAGTTGAATTCTTGGCCAGAGATGGCACCACTGGAAAAACAAGAACAATCGTACCCCCAATGCTTTAAGGGCTTAAG
The DNA here is from genome assembly GCF_043381705.1 of Parasteatoda tepidariorum. Taxonomy (NCBI): domain Eukaryota; kingdom Metazoa; phylum Arthropoda; class Arachnida; order Araneae; family Theridiidae; genus Parasteatoda; species Parasteatoda tepidariorum. Next base: position 13,362,960 of record NC_092213.1, read on the forward strand.
ATAATAACAACAACAAGTAAATACATTTTTTAAATATATTATAGAACTGATACTATAATATGTCCATTTCTGTACTTCCATGTTTTGCTTTAGTCTCCTTAGCACAAAGTATAAAGTAATTTTTTTTTCTTTTGTTAACGTGATGCACTTAACATTGTTAAGTAAAGATGCTTTTTAAATATGGAATATACAAAAATAAATCTAAATAAAACAACGTATTAAAACTCACATTATGCAGCAGTTGATTGAAATTTTTTGTGACTATAAACGCAAATTAAATAAAAATAATCTCTTTTTTTTTAGTCTTATTAAAAATTAATACTTATTTAACTCGTAACATTCCTAGATTTAAATAACTAGTTTGGAGAAAAACATTGTTCAATTGAATGTAAGCATTCTTTTTTAATTGAAGAAAAAAGAACTATGCTTTCCATTTTAGTACAGAATTCGGAGAACCGACTTTAATGTTATTAAAAGCTGGATAATTTAGTTAGATAATCAGAAAAGGAAGAGCCTTTTTAAAGTCCTTTTCTCAGTTGTAAAATCTTAAATTAAATTTGTTCTTAGCTATTTCTCAAATCCAGTTTGTTATTTCTCTTCAATGACACTCTCTCCGGAAGTTGTTGCCATTAGTTGAATTTGATATATTTTTTTTTTAAAAAAAAGAAAAACTCCTACACAACCCAGTTGATAGACAGTTATAAGCTGTTTTGACAGTATTTCTTAAGTTTTAAAACTTTAATTAAATCTCAAGTACTTTCAATATCATTGTTTTTTGACGAAGACCAAAATGTATATATAAAGCAATTTTTAAGGCTATGATATGAGTATTACTACCTATTAGTTTAATAAAATATCTAATATTTATCGATATTAAACTTTATTTTGGATAACACTAGAAGGATTGGCGTCGCATTGATGTAATAATTCTCGACTTATGATATTTAATTTAATTTTATTCCCTATCTCAAAACGCAAAACAATTGCTATTTTTAATCATTCATTTTATCGTATGTTTGATGTCTGCTTCCTTTTTTTTTTCTTCCTCTGAAACAAGCACTGCTTTTAATCTCCCCAGCCGTTTCGTCACGATTCTTTGAAATCCAAAAATTCCATGCTTAGAAATTACTTCAATTCTAAATTTAAACATATTATCCTCTTTACTCAGCCCACGCGAACTAAAGACAGCAATAGATACCGCTATTTGGCTTTATTAAATTTAATTGATTTCAAAGGGAAAAAGAACAGGAAATACGTTTAAAATGTTTTATTTTCTTTGGCTGATGTTGACGTTTATACAAGTGTTGTTTATAGATTTTCTCTGAAATTCATATGATGAATTAATTTTAATGCCCTCTTATACTTTTGAGCAATATGGGACTCACCATTTTGCTCTCTTTCGGGAAGAAATACATAAAATGCATTTGTATGTGGACCAAAATGTGTTTTCATAGATGATGAGAGATTTCATACTATCTGAATCCTACATCTCAGTAAGATGTGGGAAGGAAATGCATAATCAATTCATTGGTAACGCTATGAAATCATGCGTAAAACTGAAGAAACCTATACACTTAACCCTTTAACGCATAATTTTTATGAAACACATTTTTCAAAGTTTTCACATAACCTTGTATGAAATTTATGTCAAAATAAGTGAAAAATATTATGTTTATCATTTTAATGATCAAAATAATTTAGGGTTATGAAATATAGCATGGAACACTGGGTTTTTTTTCTGCGTTAAAAGTAAATTCTTCCAAACACGGTTCCATTCCAAAAAAAATAATTTTTAACAGTTATTCATCCTTGAAATTTCTATAATTTATGAAATAAAGAATCAAAGCATTCCCGCCACAGCCGCCCGTTGTGGGCCAAAGGGTCATGAAGGATAAGGCTCTACAATTTTGATACCATCGGCATTGTGGAAATGTGGTCAACACTGCGCACAGACCGTCTTTACTTCCCAGACAAGCTGGTATCCATTTTATATTTTATGTTTTAACGGTCTTTGAACAGTCGACTAACCCTCATTTGCGTTACATGGAAAGGAAAACCACGAAAACGTCCCATGGTTAGCCTGACGACAAGGGGTCTTTTACTCATGATTCGTCTACCACTGATGATATTTTACTCCAGCTCTGTTGTCGTTGTGAGCAGAATTTCCGTTAATCAGCCACCGATGGGATGAACTTAGGTTCCTTCCTTCTATCCCTAGGCCATTACTTCTATCTCATGAGACTCCATGGTTCTGATGCCTATATTAGTACATTTGGTTCAAATTAAAACATCATCAATTACCAAAACACAGGAAGTATACCATATCTTAATATGGCGCCAATGATAATGTCGCAAATTTTTACTGTTAACGTGATCAAATAAGTGTTTTATTTCCAGTAATTTTGCTTTTAGAATATATTTTATAGTATTCTTTAATTTTAATTATCCTTGATTTTGAATATTTTTAAATTTAAGGAAACATGTTTTAAAAGTATAACTATAAACTTATTAACTACGTTATTTTAAATAGCTAATCTAATAATAAAAATTCTAATAAGAAAATTTTAATAAGGTGACGCAGTAAGGTGATAAAAATTCTAATAAGATGACCCAGTAAGGTGATAAAAATTCTAATAAGGTGATGAAAATTCTAAATACTCAGTAAGGTGATAAAAATTCTAATAAGATGACGTAGAGCTAACATGTCATTCCCGTTGCTTCTTGAGATCACCTGACTTCAAAAATATTAAATAATTAAATAATAGAGAACTTACACTTAACTCTTTTTTCCTCACTTTTTCTCAAAATATTCATTATGATCTAGAATTGATTAAAAAATCCAAAGGTTTTTGTCAAATATGATAAATAAAGTTTCGAAACAGTGCTTCGAAATAATTCATTAAAAATTAATTAAAATGTGTTTAAAAGCGATAATTGTTGTTGTTGTTGTAGTTCATTTACGTCGCACTAGATCTGCACAATGGGCTATTTGCGACGGTCTGGGAAACATCCCTGAGGATGATCCGAAGACATGCCATCACAATTTTGATCCTCAGCAGAGGGGATGGCACCCCTGCTTCGGTAGCCCAACGACCTGCACGCGAAGTCGAGCACTTTACGGTAGCACAGTTTAACGAGGACCAATACTGCACACCCTCGGTCCCTACGCAGACTGATCCAAGTGGTAGCCCACCCGCACACAAACCGCAGCCAGTGATGCTTGACTTCGGTGATCTGCTGGGAGCCGTGTCTTAACGATCAGTCCACTGCGGGACTAAAAGCGATAAATTTTGTCACCAAAACGAAATCACACTAAAAATAACGCCATCAATTCAAATCAGAACGACTTGTTCTTTATCTTACATAATGAATAGTAACTAACGAAAAAATATAAATCGGAACATCTTACAACTAATTACGCAAACGTGAGTTGCATATTCAATTTACTAATCTAATAAATATATTTCATGCCCTTGATTAAAGGTTAATTAATTTTCTTTATAATTTTTTGAAAAAGCTGATTAAGATTATGGTACAACATATTTTATAAATTTTTGAAAATATAATAGATTTTAGATATCTCATGCTCTTCTACACACGGTTGCAATATTTTCAACAACGTTTCAGGTTTCGCGATTTGTTATCAGATTTCTGTGAATATTAAGTTTCGTAGCGCAAAGTTTTTTTCATTCAGTAATTAAATGTTTGGCAGCACCTCTGTATATTCATGATATCTATGTTCATTTCCTAAAATTTAGATTACATCTTCACATTTTTTAAACTTAACTATGCAGATCATAATCCTTTTTTTTTTATTAGCTTCTTGAAGCTAAATGTACACGCTAGTCTAGCTACCATTTTTACGACCAACTGATGTGGTCGTGAGGTTCACATTCAAAGCGGATTCTACACATTTCTTCCATTTCTTTGAATTTGTAATTGATATAGTTAAATAGTCGATATAGTTAAAAAATATTTGTGTTGCTAAATCAAGAAATACCAATTAAATAAAGACAAAATAAATAGTAATAACATATTATTTTTTATCAGAACACTAATAATAAAAAATGCACTGTAAAAGCAAAACTCATTAAGATTTAAAGATACCAATCAGTTATTGTATATTATGTAGTTAAATAGTTTTTTTTATATTACGTACAATATATCGAATATTTATACGCAATATATAGAATATTGTACACAAACTATTGTTGTTGTTGCTATCGTACGCCATCAAGGCAGTGGGGATTGCGCTTCTTTTCGTTTTTAAGTGGCGCCATCTATTCCAAAAATTCGACTTCTGCCACATGCGTTTATAGGGAGGGCCCATTCATTCAACAGCAGATCGTAATTTTGACCTGGATCAGAGAACGATCAATTTCCAACTCAGAACCCCCAGAGGGTTATTATGGGAGCACGGAGCACTTTGTGATCGTACAGATTTAGCGCACACCAGACACCATTTACTACACGGGGAGTCTTCGGCCGGCGGGATCGAACTCACGACCTCTCTGGCATAGGCCCAATGACCTACCAACCAGGCTATCCCGACACACGCAAACTATTCCTTCATAAAAATAATTATATTGCATAAGAAACACAACTCTATTCAGAATTCTCAATAACTCTAAAAATAATATGTGTAAATTCTTGACATAGTATAAATGACATAGTATCTTGACATAGTACACTTTTGGAATACTAACTTGAAAATAATTAAATAGTAGATCATAAAATCTTGCTATTGAACTTCAAACAAGAATTTAATACAACAATTTCATGTTTATTTCATACAATATCTTGGTACCCAATCCACCTTTTTACTTTCAATTTTCAACTCAAAGTAACAAACGTTGATTTTCAATTTAATAATACGTAAATAACTTATCAGAATTTTATACGATTGCTTTTTTACTTAAAAATAAATTGGGTAAATTGCTCTTTCATTTAAGAATAATTGCTTGTTTACTTAATAATTGCTTGTATACTACTCAGCTACTCAGTGGCGCGGCAGCCCATAGAGGGTCAAAGCCTACTGTGCCCATCTCAGTTTTCTTGACCTTGGGCTCTGGGGTGCGGAATCAGATGTTCCGGTCAGGTGGTCAGCCGAACGCGAAACCCCCAGTGTTTAGCTCCCAAGCATGCTTGGTAGTCATTTATCGACTCGCTGAAGGGATGAAAGGCTGAGTCAACCCTGCCCGGCCCGAGATTCGAATCCAGGACCTGTGGTACGGGAGCGCGAAGGGCTACCACCCAGCCCCCGGATGTTAATCGCTTGTATACTTAAGAATAAATTGGGTAAAATTATTAATAGTTTTTGAGGATTATTATACACCATAATATCCTGAATCTAAAATCACTATTATTTATATAAACATCATTTCTTGTAATCAGAAATGCATTGCGAAATACGAAAGCTATGTATTATTTCATGTTTCCTCATTTAATTCGCTGCACTTTTAGTATATTTCTTCTAAGATTTAATAACTGCCCCTTTGAAGCAGAATTTCTATTGAACATATTTTTCATACTTTTATCATTATTTCGTATTAATTTGAGTCAAAAGAAGTAAAAAATATTATAATTAGCATTTTAATAATTTATTTTTATGAAATACAGCAAGAAATACTGATGTGTTAAAAGTAAAATCTTCCAAGCAATGCTTACTTCCAAACAATTATTTTTCGAATTTGCACTCACTTGTAGTTATTGAGATCTAAGAGAAATAGTAATTCATCACTAAAAATTTCTTTAATTTGCAAAATTAATTATTGATGCAGTTTTGAATATGAATGAAGTTTTTTTTTTTCTTCAAAATACTTCTTTTTAATTTTCTACTTTTGTTACGAATATAATTCCGATAATCTAACAGGTTTATTAGTAACTAATAAAAACCTGTATAAAACAGGTACTAACAGGTGATAAAAACTGGTATTATTAAATACCAGTTTTTATAATTAAAAATACACAAAATATATTTCTGCTTGTAATTAGAGCGTCAGAAAAAAATGTGTACAAAAAGGACAATTTTGTATTCCATTTTCTTAAAAGGGTTACTTGTTTTATCTATTTTTTAAAAACATTGCAAAAACTTAATTTATTGTCATTTAGATAAATTATTTACGCAACCCAGTTTGCAAATTGAATCTGCTAAAGGTTTAAGGAAACTTCTGGATTTATCAACTGTATGCTTAGACAACTTACGAGTTTTAAACCAACCGGTTGATAATTGCGATTCAATCTTGATTTATTCATTAAGAAGGAAAATTGATTAGGGGAGAGTCGGGTAGCCCAGTCCACTTAAGGAGTATTGCTTATATTTCTGTATAATATTGAGTAATAATCAATATTTTTGTATGTTTCTATTGTTTTATCATCTAATTAAATAATGCAAAAAGAATAAACCAAAAAAAAAATGGTTTAACTTAAAACAATAGAAATTTAAAAAAACATGTTTTTCAGCTCTTTTCAAAATGTGTCGGGTAGCCCCGGCCAGTTACAAAAATTTCATTTTTTGACTGTTTTTTCAGGTGTAAATGAAAATGACCAATGTATTGACAATAGATAAACCTCGTTTATCATTTTTATCTCAAAATTATTTTATTTATTACATATTTATATACTTTTAGTGAATTCTATCATTTAATAGCAACAATATTTGTTGTTAAAAATGCATATAACATTCAAATTTGAAGCAATAAAATAATAAACTTTGCTACCGTACATTTATCGACGAAATAAAATTGGGCGGTGATACCCGACATTCATGAGAGCGGGGCTACCCGAAATCCTAATTTTTGTAAATTTGTAATTACTCGGACAATTTTTTCACATATAGACTTCTTTCTTTGTGCAAATTAAACTTAAGACTACATACTTTAATGCTGTATGTATAGAAAAAATTATTTTTTTAGTATTAAAAATGAAGTTTAACCGAAACATTCAACCAATTTTTCTTAATTTCATGACTACTGTATTCAACATATTTTCAAAACTATTGTTTACCATGTTAACAGCTGCATAAATACGTGAAACTTTGAAAATAATCTTTTTTAAATATAACAATTAATGTCCAATGGCCCATTGACTTGAAAAAATATTCTATACGTATGAAATTGACAGTGGGCGGTGGTACCCGCTGGGCGGGGCTACCCGACTCTCCCCTATGTCTCGTTAAAAGAATAGGAATTATCACAGTCGAAAGGAAAGATGCCGACTTTTGAAGAACTTCGTCCTTAAAAGAATGGGAATTATCACAGTCGAAAGGAAAGATGCCGACTTTTGAAGAATTTCGTCCTTAAAAGAATGGGAATTATCACAGTCGAAAGGAAAGATGCCGACTTTCGAAGAATTTCGTCCTTAAAAGAATGGGAATTATCACAGTCGAAAGGAAAGATGCCGACTTTTGAAGAATTACGATCTTTCTTAGAAATGAGGGCAAACGCTCTTGAATCGACAAACATGTTACTTCAAAAACCGAAATTCTTCAAAAGTCGGCATAAGCTCAGTTTCGTAATCTGAATAATTTTCTTCCACGCAAACAACTGAGACGTCTTTGAAAAGATCCGAAACTTCCAAATTGAGTTCACTTGCTTGACGTAAAAAAATATCAGAATGTTCAACGTTAAGTTCAGTATCTTGCAACAAGTCAGAGATAGAATTAGTTACCCTAGTAACTTTACTTTTAACTACTCTTTTCAGCTTAAGTAGCTCTTCTAGTAATTTTGGCATATTGAAAGCTCATGAAAAGTAATCCAAAACCCTAACTAAAATTTAGTTTCGAAGGCTCCGACCTCGATGGACCAGAATGTGGGGAATACTAACATGCAGGGCTCAAAAAAACTCAGAAATTTTACCCGTCCCCGAGGACGGCTTGTCCAACAATGTACCCGTCCTCCTTTGAAACTAACCCGTAGCTTCTAAACAAATAAAAATATTATTTTCTCTTATAACAATTTATTGCAAACATTTATATAAATTGCACAATGAATTAGTAGTTACTAGGATTACATTATACAGTAATAAAAAAAGTATCAGATTACTAATAGTAACCTAGTATTTCTTTTATGGAATAATTTATTTCTTTTATGAAATAATTTAAATGATAAAGGACAAGTGATCTCGAATGTCAATTTTTCCGAGGGTACTGAGTTTTTTAAATGAATCAAATATGACGTTTGCCAGTTCCACAATCAAGCTAATGATTTACAGAGGTTTCTGCACAGAAATTTAAAGGGGTTTTCCATTTAGGTAGATGTTTATAATTGCTTTTAACTCTTGTTGTTTAAGACCAGTACGTAATGTGCTTTTTTGTAAGTTCATTGCTGAAAAGCCCTTTTCAACCGCTGCAGTACTCCCAGACAGAGAAAACATCAATTCCACTATGCGCAGTATGTTGAGTATTGTGAGTCATTTTGCTGCATTAGGCCGTTATAAATAGCTTGGGCTCGGAGGGCTGAAGTTTTCTGGTGTTTAACGATGTTATGTATCTTAAATTTTAATGACACCCATTAAAATTTCAGATGCATTCCAACAAAAATTGAAAATATATCACGAACATTAACGGGAAAATGGCCGTCCACGCGGACGTCGGATTCGAGAAATTCATTGTCCGCGGGAATTTGTGACCGGCGAGGACTGGCGGACGGGCAGTTTTTCGAGCTCTGCAAACGTGAATTAAACTAATATGAACCATCGAATAACGAAATAAAACTAAATTAACAAAATAAACTATTTATTAAAAACTTTAAAATGAAAAAATATGCAATATAGTATAGTAGTAAAAATAGTTGAAGATGACTTCACAACAAATGTGTACTAAATATCATTGTAATCTAAACGGAAAATGATAAATAAAATAAAAGTAAATAAAAGTTAATTACCGATACAACTTTTAGGAATTTTAATCTGACGACAGATCATCGCTGTTAATTAAGGATGCTGTCACATGATTTTTATGTCCAATAAGAACACACCGTTTATAATGAGATGCAGTTTTAAATAATAAATTATCTTCATGTCTTATAGAAAAGTACCCAGTAAAAAATTACGGATCATTACAACGGTAAAAAGTATCAACACTTAGGGTGCCGTTATTTTTAACTGTGAAATCAATATTTTTCGGAACTTGTTACACAACAAAAAAATCTGACAGTAGCAATTACAGTGAATCACTCATATTAAATAAATATTCTTGAACTTTACGGTATTTTTAACATTATTTTCCTTCATAACCGTCGTTGAACAGTCAACCCAATTTTTTTGGTTTATGACTTTGAATGTTCAACTCCGTAGCCTCTTAATTTTGAACCCAATCCAGAATACAGGGGAACTAGATCAAGTATTGACAGAAATTTTGCCTTAGGGGAGGAAATTTTGATGGAACTAACCCGCATTTGAAGAAAAATGTGAAGAACCCACAAAAATATGAGGAAGACCACGAGAACCTCCCGCAGTTAGCCGGCAGAAGGACTCTGACCCATGATCCGTCTACCACTGAGGATATTTCACGTCAGCACAAGGGTCGTTGCAAGCCGGATGCGGATACGAATCGGCCTGCCAGCGGTGGGATTTGAACCCGGGTCACCTCATTGGAAGGCGAACTCTCTATCCCCTGAGCCATCACTGCTCAAATTATATACTGTATAAGATTTTACGGTAAAATGGATTTTGCACTGAGAAATAAGTATGGTTTAAATTAGAAGAATGTGGTTAAATTTACCATGCTTCTGGCTCTATCGGAACACCAAAAAGCTTGGTACTTTTTACCGGAGTGCTTTGGTAATGCTTTCGGTTTTATATCTTAGTGCAATATAATTCCGATAGATGTGAGATTTTTTTTAGTAACTATTAGATTTTTTATTTTTAGTTAATAAAATGCTAAAATATATTTTTGTTTGCAATTTGAGCGTCAGGATAAAATATATAAAAAGAACAAGGTCCCATCTGCCTTAAAGGTTTATAATACTGATATTTTTTTATATTCTTGTATTTTGAACTTATCGCCAATGTTGAAATATTTAATCCAAAGAAACCTGATGCATAGCAAATCTTTTATTCAAACTAAATATTCACTGCTCGTGGTAAAACGCTGTCTCGATGCTTTTCTAATGTCAAAAACCGAAAAAAATTTCTGTTTTTTTATTTATTCCGGATACAAATAGTTTCTAAATCACTGTAAAGAATGATTCGATGCTAGAAAAGATTTTTAAGAAATATTTTTCAATATATACCAGTGATCTTTTTTACACTCTTGTTAGAAAGTCGAAGAAATCCTGAGATTTGGAGTTTTTTTTTTCCTTTCGAGAATAAAATAAAAGAGTTTTCTTTTAAAATTTATCACGAGGAAAAATATTATGCATGCAATTCAAGAAACTGTAGATAGTTTTCAGGATTTTTTATTTATTTATTTATTCATTTATTTATTTATTCATTTATTTATTTATTCATTTGTTTATTTACTCATTTATTTATTTATTCATTTATTTATTTATTCATTTATTTATTTATTCATTTATTTATTTATTCATTCATTTATTTAATAATTTATTTAGTTATTTATTATTTTTTTATTTATTCATATTGTTATTTATTTATTATTATATACTTTTGCAACTTTATAAAGATTACTTTTGCCGAAACAAACTTTTTAGTATTCTAGAAAATATTTTATTAACCAAAACGTTGCTTAAAACTACGCTAGATTCAATTAAAATTCTAAGCGAAAAACACCAATTGAAAATATATAAATTCTCAATTCTTAAAACATTTTAATCAATTATCGAACCTTATTTCTTTTTATAAGTTTTTTAATAATTTTATTAAGGTTTTAGTTAATTTTACAAGCGATTCATAACTTATATTGCCCTTAAACTATTATAGTTAACCAAAAACTCATGAAATTAAGAAAATAACTGCTTTATTTTAATTAAATAAATATTAAAACTAAATATCTATTTATAAACTTGAAATTAAAAATAATTGGAAACTCAGAATTTGAGAATCAATTACGTCTTTCTGAATAAAATATTTTAATCCGAAAAAGTAATCGAATTACGGAAGGAAAAAAATATTGTTATGCATATTAATTAATATGCATAGCCCTTTGGCAGTCTCATTTTTTTACTAAATAAACGATTTCCAAGAAAATTTAATTACAAATTACTTATTTTAAATCCTATTATAACTAAATTATACAATTAAGCATTGCAAGTATTATTTTTGCGTTAAGTAGAATATTCAAAATTCCTTTCTCAAATGAATATTATTGCGATAACTTAAATAAGCTTTTTCTGTATTTTTCTATAAATTAGGACTACTTTCTAAAACTGAAAAACTTTAATAGATAGTCATTAATGGTAGTCAGTCTATTTAAACTGTAGTGGGAGTTTTCCTTTTTTTCCATTATTTTTTCTCGAGCACTCTTATAAATTATGGAACCATATTTTGGCTTAAATTTACTGCATCCTTAATAAAAAGACAAGTTGAACCATATAATGTTACAAATTATTCTTTTTCAAACTTGTTTATAAGAACATTGTGCTTCATATTGAACGAAACTATGGTTCTATTCAACGTTTTTCGAAGATTGCAGCAAAACTGGATGGTTTTATGCTTCAATGTTGAACTGATTTTTCTGAGAGTTTAACAAAAAATTTTCATCTGAAAGTGTTAAAACAAAATTTGCCTTATTCTAAATACTTTCAGAAAATCTGTTTAACTTTTAACCATAATATTGGTAGCCTGAACTATACAATTGTGCAAATTTGTAGTTATATAAATTACAAATAAAGTTGTGAGACAAATTACTTCAATTCATAGTATTATAAAGACAAACTTAAAATAATTTAATCCGAACAAAGTACAGTTTGATATTATATTAGGGTAAATAAAATTAGATTATTCAAATTTGAGAGGTTGTCGGATCCAAGTACCGACATTATGGTTCAATTGAATATTGAACCAATTATTCTAATTATACCTTCTTCTTATTTAATGCTTGTATGGTTTTAAACGATAAAGTAAGAAATAAAATATTAGTTCAGTTAATTTTTCAGATCTAATGATCATTTCATACAAAATTATATTTTGCAATGTGTTGAAAGAATATTTATTTAAAATTTTTAAGGAAAGCAGATGGAAAATTGGAGATTTACTTGAGGATATTATTATTATCCGATTTATAAACCACAGTTCCTCATATATGAGGAACGTGCATCGTATACGATGCACGTTAATCACTGAGCTGAGAACATACTATCAATTTCTAAACAGAATCGCTTACAGTTTAATTTATAACATCGACTAATGCTGAATTAATCATCTCTTCCGAACGTCCTATGCAATATATCAATCTTTATTAAAATTAAAAGCTTAGAATTAAAAATGTTGATCATTCATTAAGTTACAAAGTATCTTTGATATTACCTTTTTACTCAACATTTTACAATCATTAAACAATAAATAAGTGATATTTAGTTTTTAAAAAATTATATTAATTTTTATTTTCCATTTTATGTCAAACCTTGTACATTCAGCATATGCAATTAAAATAATCATTAAAATATGCATGGCATTTAAATATTAAACTAAAATATGCCATTCAGTTCATTAACACACATAGGTGATTAAAATAATCATTGAACGATAAACAAGTGATATTTAGTTTTTGAAAAGTAATATTAATTTTTATTAAAATTATCATATTCATATTATTTTATTCAAAATAAGATTTTTATTATTTTAAGTTTTATGTTAATCCCTGTGCATTCAGAGTAAGCAATTAAAATCCCGAATTAAATATGCAAAGGACTATCAGAAATTATTTTTACACTGTTGTTAAATATTATCTTTCCTGTTAAATAACATCGAATTTTAACAGCAATCAAAAAGTTAAAAAGCATTTTGTACATAAATTTGCAATGATAATCGATGATTAGTTGAAATCTTATCCCACTATAATCGGAAACGAGATGCGCGTAATTAGTATCTACATTTTCGAATCTAATGATTGAACATATTTTTGGTGAAACAATATGCTTATCGTCTTGATGCAGAAATGATTTAATGATTTCAAAACGATAGTGGGGGTTGGTAGGGCGAAACGAGCAGCGAGTGGGAGACTTAATAAAAGTTTCAAAGTGTCCTTTAACTCAGGTTAAAGATAACTTCACTATCAAAACACGAACAAAATCCAATATCCTCTATCCTTTGCTCAATTTGTTCTGATGTAGTACATTTAGCTATTTTTGAAACATCGAAGAAAAATATAGTCCCGAATTTATATCACAATAGAGCGACTTCAATCTTTCTCGAAAACAGAAGTGAAGCTATGTGTGAACAATGGGAGAAGAATTTCTTTCTACGTGAAATATCTCGTATCCAATCTTATGAAAAGAACTATATCTGTACTAGCAGCATAAAGGGAAAAATAGGGGAGGGGCAGAATAAGTACCTAGAAGCTATTTTATTTATTTATTATTTTTTTTTGCTGCTATGAGACTGCAGGGAAAGAAATCAAAACGAACTTTCGGCGCAATTGAAAAATGGATGTATTGGGATATATGAAATATTCTCAATACAATAAAAAGATTCTTAGATGTTTATTTTACAAAATATAATGCGGTGCTTAATTTAACTAAGGAAAAGCTCTCGAATGTTTTAAGTCATTTTCTATAAGGACAGTTCTCAAAAAGTAGTAGCGTAACAGACATTTAATTTTAAAATTCACAGTGATGTTTTGAATGTAAATTTATAACTTTTCTGATGGAATATTAAAAAAAAAGTATTTTTATGAAAGTGTTTAAACTAATCAGGTCTTGAGTTTCAATGCTTTCCGATGAATCAACCACAATATTGGTATTAACTGATTGAAAACTTCCTCCGCTTCAAAAATAAATAAATGGGAAACAACAGTCGACATGTTTCAAGCATTTAAAAACTAGCACCCATTTTCAAGACTTGCCAGACGTGAATGAGAAGAAACAAAAGAGGTTTGAAACATAAAACAAAAAGCATAAAACAAGAAACATAAAACAAATAGCGAAAAATAAAGGTAAGAAACGAAACTAAAAGAAATTTTTTTTTTTTAAAAAAAGTAGCGGAGAAAGAAAGAAAATGAAATAAACAACACTATCAAGCAAATTTTCTGTAATCTAAACTAGATATTAGTTGAAAATCGTTTTGTTCTGTTAATATTATCGTATAATCAAGTTTAATATGGTTCAATCTGAACAGTAACAAGGTTCATTTTACACTTTATTTAAGGTTGCAGCAAATTTAAAAGATAGTCCAGTTCAAGGCATCGATATTTTAGTTCAATAATATTGAACCAATTTTTCTGAAAGTGGTGAAGACACATCTGTGTGTGTGAGTGTGTCTGAGTAGCAAAAAAGGAAAAAAAGGAAAAAATGCACATTCAAATATCTGATAAAAATATTTAGCTATTATTATATACTAACATTAGAAATTATTTTCACACTGTCATTAAATAATATTTTTGTTGTTAAATAATTACAAATTTTCATAGCATTCAAAAATTTAATAGGTATAATTTGCAATGATAACCGATGATTAGTTGAAATTTTATCCCACTATAATCGGAAACGAGATGTGTGTAATTAATATATACATTTTCGAATCTATGGATTGGAGGTATTTTATTTTTTGTGAAACAATATGCTTATATTCAAGAAGCAGAAATGATTTCAAAACGATCGGGGGAGGCAGGTAGGACGAAAAGGAATCATATATATCTTAATAAAAGTTTCAAAGTATCCTTTAGCTCAGATTAAATATACTTCGCTATCAAAACACGAACAAAATCCAATATCCTCTATCCTTGCTCAATTTGCTCTGATATAGTACATTTAGCTATTTTTGAAACATAAAAGAAAAGTATACTCCCGAATTTATATCACAATAGAACGACTTCAATCTTTCTTGAAAACAGAAGTGAAGCTATGTGTGAACAATAGGAGAAGAATTTGATTGGGCATGAAATATATTGTTTCCAATCTTATGAGAAGAACTATATCTGTACTAGCAGTACAACGAAAAAAAGTAGGGAGAAGCGAAAGTACCTCGAGACATTTTTTTCATTGCTACAGGACTGCAGGGAAAGAAATAAAAACGATGTTCCGGCATTTGATGTTTATTTAGATGTTTATTTAGGAAAATATAATGCGGTTTTTACTTAATTAAGTAAATTTCATCGAATGTTTTAGGTTAATTTCTATAAGGGAAGTTTTCAAAAAGTGGAAGCATAACAAAAATTGCATTTAAAAAAAAATTTGGCAACAAATATTTTTAAATATTTGTTGCAACAGTGAAATTTTGCGAGTAAATTTATAGTTTTTCTGATAGAGTACAAAATAAAGTATTTTTAGGAAAGTGTTTAAACTACGTAGCGCTTCGAGTTTCAGTACTTTCCGATTAATTAACTATGATCTTCTTATTACCTGATTAAAAAGTTCATTCGCTTCAAAAATAAATAGGAAATAACTGTCAGCGTGTTTCATGCGTTTGGAAACTGGCGCCCATCTTTAAGGCTTGCCAGACGTGAATGAGAAAAAACAAAAGAGATTTGAAATATATATATAACAAAAAGTTGCCAATGAAATAGGTAGAAATAATGGCAATAAACAAAACTAAACAAAATAGCAGGGAAAGGAAAAGGAAAAGCAGAAAAATATAATATTGTTTCCGTGAAATCTATTGCGCAAATTTTTTGTAATCTAAACAAGCTATTAAGTTGAAACTCGTTTCGATCTCTTCATATTATCGTATAATCAAATTTAAAATGGTTCGATAAGGTTCATTTTAAACTTTGTAAAGATTGCAGCAAATTTAAAAGATTGTCCTGTTCAAGGCATCAATATTTTGGTTCAATAATATTGAACTAGTTTCTTTTAAAGTGGTGAAAATATGTCCATGAGTGAGTGTGCATGTCTGATACAAATATTTAGCTATTATCATATAATAATATTAGAAATTATTTTCACACTGTCGTTAAATAATATTTTCCTTGTTAAATAATATCAAATTTTCATAGCAATCAAAAATTTAATAAGTATTTCAAATTTACCACGATAACCGATGATCAGTTGAAATCTTATCCCGCTTTAATCGGAAACGAAATGTGTGTAATTAATGTATATATTTTCGAATCTAATGATTGGACATATTTTATGCTCGATTAAATAATAATCTTATCATCATGAAACAGAAAGGATTTCAAAAAAATCATGGGGGTTGGTAGGGCGAAACGAGTGGCGAACGGGGACCCCTATTGCAGACTATACTTTAGCTCTCATTAAACACGCTATCGAAACACTAACAAGATTCAATATGTTCTATTCTTGCTCAATTTGTTCTGATATAGTACAGTTAGCTATTTTTGAAATATCGAAGTAAAGTCTAGACCCGAATTTATATCACAATAAAACAACTTTAATCTTTCTCGAAAGCAGTAGTGAAGCTATGTGTGAACAATAGGAGAAGAATTTCATTGGATGTGAAATATCTTGTTTCTCCAATCTTAGACGGAAAAAAAAATATATCCCTACTAGCGTCAACTCATAAAAAAATGAGGGAGGAAAGGGAAAAGTACCTAGAGATTATTCCCTTTTTTGCTGCAATGGAAAAAAAATAAAAAGGATGGTTCGGCGCGTTTGAAAAGTGAATGTATATAAAATATTTCTTTTTTTTATTTATTCATTTTTATTTATTATTATTATTATTATTATGGCAGAAGGGGCTTAGGTATTTATTTTACAAAACGATAATATAGTGCGTTGCTTACGTAACTCAGAAAAAGATTTTTAAATGTTTTACACTGTTAGAAATTTCTTGGAAAAAAATGTTAAATAACAATTTATTTAATTGTTATTCCACCATATTCAAACAAAACAGTCAAATGACCGTAAATAAAACCGTAATAAAACTATTAACTATGAGAAGAACCGTTTATTAACAGCTTTCAACTAATATGGTTAAACAACCAGAATTTCTTCGTTCCAACTAAGCCCAACTAATGAAGTCGATCAGTTCCTTGCAACCGTGTAAGTATTATAGCCGAAAAGGCTAATCTGTCAGTCTCACGATCGACAGAACTGGGGTTCGAGTCCCAGTGTTGACACCACACTATTTCCACCACTCCCTCAACACATGAAGAGTTTCCGGCGTCCTGCACTTGCCAATGACCATAACCTAACAAAATGACTAGCATTTACGTCCAGTTAAATTTACGGTTTTGAAACCATGGATATAAATGGTTAAAAAACAGCATGGTTTTGTATTCATGGTTTAATGAACATTCCAGTTGTAAACGGTTTGAAAACCGTAACGGTAAAATATGTTATTTGCTGTAAACTTTACGGTTAATAGGAAGGACAGATACTGCCGGTTATTTTGCCGTAGTTTTAGAATGAAAATTCCCGCAGTGTAGGCCATTTTCTAAAAGAGCAGATCTCAAAAGGAAGGAACACAAGCAAATCAATTTTTAGCAGGCTTGTAATTCTAAACTCGACTCAGAAGACACGGAAACTCATGTATCAAATATTAGGAGAAATTTGCCTTAGTGGTGAACTTTTTAATGAAGCTAACCCGCATTTGCGTTACATGGCGAGAAAACCGCGAAAACCTCCTACTATTAGTCTGATATCAAGGGTACTCTAACCCATGATACGTCTACCACTGAGGATATTCTCCGTCAGCACTGTGGTCGGTGCGAGCCAAGTGCGGATTTCCAATCGAACAGCCATGGTTGGGTTCGAACCCGGGTCACCTCATTGGGGACGAGTGCTCTATCCCCTAAGCTTTAGAATCACACTTGTAAATTATTTATTTTACAAAAATGGTATATTAGTGAAGTTTTTGAGATAGATGCGCTTTCACATATCTAAATCACTATACCATATCTATATCATTTCATCACATATCACGACTAAATAGCTGCTAAAATATAAAAAAATTTATAATAATTTAAGTTTTCCATAGCTGCAATTTTTTCAAACAAATACATAATACATTTATTTTAAAAACTTTGGGTTACTTTATATTTTACCCAATATAAAAAATCGGATCTCAAAAATAGGAAACAAAGCACTTGATTTTAAATAAAAGTATTCGAAATTACTTTGAATAAAACTAGAGTTTTTTGTATTAAAAAATTATTTATTTTATTTTTTAAGAAGATTTCATTGTAAAAATTTAATTTTGAACTTGTTTTTTCTTAAATTTAAAAAATAAATAAATTTGTGCAAAAGCTGGATTAAATGTTACAAATGTAAATTTTATGAGAAAAATAGTTAGTTGGAATAAAGTTTTCACGAAATTAATTTTAAAATGTAAGCAATAGGAATCAGGAACATACTTTAGGTTAATACCTATAATTTTAAGAAATACTTTCAGAGAAACTGTTTTAAAATCCCGAAAGTTTTAACAGAATCTACTAGTATGCAATGAATTATTGCTGCCGGTTAGTTTTAATTCGTTATCTATTATTTTATTCATTTTACTTTATCTAAGCAGCATTAATCTTTTCTCGCTAATGTTAGTTTGAAAAATATAAAGAAAAACAACTCTTACAGATTGCAAAGTTTCCAAGTAGATGGAAGTAAATACAATAAAGTACTGAGACAAATATTTGAAATCATCTTATCAGCTTGCACACCACACAAAAGATGAAATAATATTTACTATCATGCGTCATTACTTGTTCGATGTCTTCAAGAATAAGTGTTGTTTTCAATTGTGTGCGTAAAAACGAATAAACAAAACACTGCGAATAGTTTTCGACCCAAATATCGAAATTCACGTACTTGAACCTTAATCTTAATGGTTCGAGGGGGTGACCTCAAATATGCTAATAAATAACAGCAGACGATATATTAAGTTACGAAATCATACCCAAAAACGTATTTTCTCGGAAAAAACATATCCTTTTTTCAACGGACTCGTATTTATGACCCCTTAAATATGGGGGGTAGCCGCAATCCGAGAAATATTGTCCCAATAGTTTGTTCAGGAGAACGCTCTAAAGCAATGATTCTCAACCACTGTGCCGAGGCACTTTTGTGTGCCATCAAATTCTTAAAATGTGCCGCCAAATATTAGAAATGATACAATAAAAATTATAATGCTTTAATTGAGATTGATGATGACTCGCAAAGTNTTTAACAATTTTTGCACAAAATTATAAAATTTGTTTATCCGAAAATAACCCCATAAAAATAATTTCTAATAATTATTTACTATTTGTTTTATTATCTTTGCATTATTTTATATAAAAATAGTCGAAAATGTTTTGAGTTGCGAGGTGTACAAATTTTTACATCATTTTAACGGATGTAATTTTATTCGACAAAATACAAAAATTTCGATCAAATGGTTCCTGAAAAATCGGATTTTAAATAAACTAGCTTTTTGCAATTCAATTTCTCAGAAGATATTCGAATTCAATAAAATATCATCTGTACTAGTTTCTTTTTTATTTTTAAGGGCAAGATTAAAAACAAATACGGCAATAAACACTAAGTACCGCGTGGCAAGCAAACAAAGAGAAAAAGAAATAGAGAACAAGAGAAGCAATAAATCCATAAGTCCCCCGCCCTCCCAGCAGTGTTCTGCAAGAGAACGTTTGGTAAAAGCTGGATAAAAGATAAGATGGTCATGATCACCATCCATGACCAGTAGCAAGCCTAAACTTAGCCGTTTGAGCCATTTTGAGACACGAGACTATTTGTTTCTCCAAGACTTTTTGAATCGTTCTAATATAAGAGCAAAGTTCTTTTCGAACTCCTGAGACATCGTATTTTTGATTAATCGTTTTAATGTTCAAAAAGATACACTTACAGGAAAAAAAGAGAGTCAACCCAGATATCAAAATAAGGTCTATTTTCACCCTGAAAAAATCTTTTAATGTAACCATAAAAAGGTTTGTTATGCGGTTTACGTGTAAACATGTGTGGCAATCTACTCTATTCTACGCACATAACCCTAATCCGAAACCTTGGAAAATAATCTTCTGAATAAAAACCTTAAATTGAGGTTGACATAAGGTTTTCAAGCGTGAAAAAAAAATCCTTTAAAAAATGATAGTCTCAAGGGGAAAATAATCTTAAATCTAGGTAATTATAAGGTTTCTTTTCGCAAAGTCTCAGCTAAAATCCACCTTGTCATGAAATTTTAATGGCAATGCAGTTTCGCTAGTGTGACGTCAGCTAATACATCATTATGTAGCTAACAAGGGAAACTAGGGAAGTGTGACTCGCCAATTTTGAAATAAACTAGTGGGATGTATGCCTTAGGAGGAATAATTTTAGGGGGCAACATTCGTTTCGGCCCCATAGAAGGTCCTGCGAGAGATAAAAAATAATTCAATATATAGAAAAATTTATTACTTCAATGCAGACTACTAGTTATTGTAATTATCTCATACTCCAATTAATTTTGTGGTACTTTCACGTACTATATAATGCATATTTATTGTCAAAATGGATTTCGAAAATTTTATATAACTGTAGTTTTTCAGAAAAACCTCTTAGGTTAATTTTAAAAAAAAAATTGACATCAAATTTTTTAAATTTTTTTTTCCAAAAAATTTTCAAAATTAATTGGAGTATGTAATTACAAATCAATTAATTAATAATTAATTAATTAGTAATTAATTAATGATCAAATAATTAATTTGCTAATTAATTTGTTAATAAGCAAATCAATTAATTTACCAATTAATTAGTAATTGTTTGGAGTATGAGACACTTACAATAACTAATAGTCTGCATTGAAGTGATAAAAGACCGATTTTTCTATATATTGAATAATTTTTTATCTCTCACAGGACCTTCTATGGGCCGAAACGAATGTTGCCCTCTAAAATTATTCCTCATAAGGCATACATCCCACTAGTTTATTTCAAAATTGGCGAGTCCCACTTCCCTAGCTTCCCTTGTAAGTGACCATTTTAGCTAAATGACAATACCTTTAAAAAATCCTTAAAAATTAATTTTAATCCTTTTAGGATGAAAGGTTTGAAACAGCAATATTTTTGCTTTATTGAAAAAAGGTTTTTAGTACATTTTCGCTACAATAAGAAGAAAATTCCCGTACAACGTTGCCGTAAGGTTAAATGCTTTCTAGGAAGGCACCATTTTTCTACAATGAATCGACAATCTCATTTCCATGGATTTCACGGCACCAAGAAATGCAACTGTTCATTTCGCTGACAGATAAGTTGTATCAGTCGCCACGGAGGACAAAAAACTCGCAACATCAGAACTAATTAATTAGCATATTTGACGTTACTCCCTCGAAACATTAAGATTGAGTGCTAGTACACGAAAGACCGATTATTACATCAAAAGTTATTCAGAGTGTTTCGTTTTTGTTCCTGCTCACTGTAATTGTAGATTCTTTTATCTATCTTATTTATTGCCGGGATAGCTTGGTCGGTAGGGCACTGGGCCCATGTCCGAGAGTTCGTGGGTTCGAACCCCGCCTGCCGAAGACTAAAAGCCGTGTACTAAAGTGACTGATGCAAGTGAAATCTGTCGAGTCGCAAAAGTCCTCCATGTTCCCATAACAAATCAATACCTCTGGGGGTACTGGATTGGAGATCGATCGTTCTCTGATTCAGGTCGAAATTACGATCTGTGGATGAATGAATGGATGTGTGAATGGGTCTGCCATATAAGCGGCTGCGACGTATGACGTGACAGAAGTCGAATTCTTGGCCATAGATGGCGCCACTGAAAAACAAGAAACGCACACTCTGCCTTAAATTTGCTCGGTTTCACCAAGCAGTCTTGCCCGTGTGGCAAGAGGCATTAGAACCAACCAACCAATCTTATCTTTACAGTGCAGATATATATCTATTCTTAGGTGGTTACGTAAGTACTTTATTTCCGTCATATTGGCGTTTGGGTACGATATATATCTAACATTTAAAGAATGAGATGTGAACCTATATCCAGCAGAGCTTTAAATTCTGCATTTCTATCGTAGAAAATTTTGAAGAATATATTTTTACTGTGAATTTAATCAGTTGTAATTCATTTTATATTCAGCGATTGTGTGTATTTCAAAGTGGCACTGTTGAGTAAATGTTAGAAGAGTTTCTGAATAACACAGACCTTTGCCTCGATCTTTTCTTCGTTATTTTTTTTACTGTACCTAATATTACCATAGAATATACATCATAATTTTAAAACTTATTTCAGTTAATAATACAGTATATTTTTTAAAATACATCGTCCATTTCAAATTATTTGAAACCTTTTTTTAAAAAACTATGAAAGAATTCAAAGAAAATAGTTCCTAAATAAAATAGTTTTGATTAAATACCCTCTGCATCGCCATATACTGAACTGACTGTACCAAATATTACCCAGAATATTCAACATAATTTTCAAATTTGTTTCAGTCAACAATACAATATGTTTGCTAAACATCATCCTTGTCAAATATTGATAAAATTTATTGCTAAAAATTATGAAAGAATCCTAATAAAATAGTTTCTAAATAAAATAGTTTCGGTTTGTTTGCCTCTGTATCATTATTTATTAATTGTACCTAATATTACCATGAAATAGTCAACATAACTTTAAACCTTTTTTCATTTAACAATACAGTATGTTTTCAAAGCATCGTCTTTGTCACATATTTCTAAAACTTCTTTTTAAAATTCTATGAAAGTATCCTAATAAAATAGTTCCTAAATACTCTAAAAATGGTTTTGTTTTAATCGCCTGTGTATCGTTATTTATTGATTGTACTTAATATTGCCATGAAATATTCATCATAATTTTCGAATTTGTTTTAGTTAATGAGACAGTATGTTTGCTGAACATCGTCTTTGTGAAATATTTTTAGATTATTTTTTAAAAAAACTATGAAAGAATCCTAATAAAACTAATAAAATAGTTCTTAAATAAAATAGTTTTGGTTTAATGGCCTCTGCATTGCTATTTATTGATAGAGCCTATTTTTTCCAATGAAATATTCGACATAATTTTCAAATTTGTTCCAGTTATTATATACGCAATAATAAAATCTACACACAATATAAAATTATATTATAAAATATTATATATGTTACGGTGGAACACCGAAATCGACATCACATTGGAGAATGTCGACATTCACCGGTGAATGTCAATATTCACGTAATCGCTTGGTGTATGTCCGAAATATTTGCTAAATACCCTTATTTCTGATTCTCACCGGTGAATGTCAACAATCACATAGTCGCTTTGGTGAATGTCCGAAATATTTGTTATATCCAATTTGATATTAATTAGTTCGTTAATATTATTATATTTATTTGATATATTTATATTTATTCTATATTTTAATACTTACTGACGATAGATCAGAAGAAACATCAGTGTTTGGAGTATGTAAATGTATACCGGGCAGTGGCACTTATTCTTAAAAAAACATCAGTGTAGGGTTAAAATATCGAATAAATGTAATTATATCTACGAATAAATTCATATCAAATCGAATGTAATAAATATTTCGGACATTCACCAAAGCATATCTGTGATTGTCGACATTCACCGGTGAAAGTCAACAACCACCGATTTCGGTCCTTCGCCGTGACATATACACAATATGAAATTATATAATATAAAATTATATAATGTAAAATTATATTATATAATATTATATACACGATATAAAATTGACGATAGAAGCCTAATAAAATAGTTTCGATTTTAAGACCTCTGCATCGTTATCTATTGATTCCACCTAATAATACCATAAAATATTCAACATAGTTTTCGATTTTGTTTCTGTTGATAATATAATATATTTTTTAAGCAACGCCTTTGTCAAATATTTTGGAAACTACTTTTTAAAAATGACGAAAGAATCATTCATTGACTTAGGAAAACAAGCGAAATACAGAGCAAAAAGGTGCGATTCAAAATCTAAAACTTTGATCTAAACTAATCAAAACTGAGTCTTTATGTTATTTATATAAATATTATTTCTCACTTTTTATTATTCAAACAAAGAGAAAATAATAGGAGCTATTCTTCATTTTATCCAACTATTCATTTTAAATTCGTATTATAAATTCACGTTTTTAAAAAAAAATTTCAAAACTTAAAAATATCTTCTTTTTTTTCATTTAAACTGAAAATCTGTAGCTACAAGGCATCAAAGTATTAATAATAATAAAAAACAATACACCAGATATTACTGCAAGCAGCTTATTGAATAAACCGAAAAGAATTTTTAATTTTTTATAAACTTTTAAATTACCTTTACAATTTAAAATCAAATAAAAAGATGTTCTACCATCTTAAATGATAAGGGATTATTTCTTTTTTAATCCCAGAAAAAAATTAAAACACAAAACAAGAAAAGTAGAGTTAGGGTTTCCTGCTTTTTACCACAGAAATTCTTTGTATGTTATATAACAGTGGGGTAATTTTCAGTTTCTTTTCTTATAACTATACTCTGTTGCAAGTTAAGAAAAAATCACTATGGAGAGAGACTGTTTGCATCTAAGTTCACGCGAAATGGATGCCAAGCTCCCAACGCGAACGAATATCAATATCTTCAACTCTTTAAAGACTTTTCACAGAATCCTTTTTCCTTGCTTTCTTATTAATAATAGTAACAGTTATTAACAACAATAATCAAATAACAAGTGATAATAATTAATAAAAATTATATCTAAAAGTCGTAACAAATATACGTCTTTCTGTTCGCATTTTTAAAAAAACTGATGAAAGAATAATGAATATTGTTTCTTGCAAACGATTTACAGCTACAGTAAGAGAAAAGTAAAAATTCTTTACCTCACAGTTGATTTGTTAAGAGCACGTCAGCATATGACGTGCCATTTTTACTGGTCCAATCAAATCAATGACCTTGTAGCGTCATATAATTGCTTTTTTTCAGGAAAGAATTCTCTCCTTATTTATCAAAAGATGTCGCCAAGTCGAGGATTCCAAACTATAAACTTTTTTTCAAAATAATTCTGCAATATATATCGTAAAAGACAGCACGAATTAAATTTCTGTCTGACTTTTAAAAGCTTATATAGTATTGCTTTTCAAACCATATTTTCATAATTTGATAACAAAATAAAACGGAACTATATGCAGTCGCGGATGAATACTTAAATCCTATACAGCAATGGTCTTTTTATAACTTGCAACGGAGTATAAAGTATTTTACTCTTAATTAGTTTTAATTGAATTTTTTTTTCAGATTTGTTCTGTGCAGCTGCGTGGGATTCTTTCATTTGTTGGCCACCTTTGCCCCCAGGAGAAATCATGAGTCGGCCATGTCCACAAATGAATGATCGAGGAATGGTCATCGGAGAAGCTACTCATCCCGGTAAGAAAGAATTGAGGAGATGAATCAAATGTATATGTAATGGACTTTGGAAGAATCCATAAATGTTTTAAAACACATATTTTCGTATCATAATAAAAGTTAAAAATCTGGTTGCGAATTAATTTTTTCTCTACCAGGTCCAATTTTTTTCTTTAAAAAAATATTATAAAACTTGTTGATCGACTAAACTTAATTATAAATTTAGCTGACACAAAAAAGCTGTTTTTTTTATTTCTTATCTATGAAATGTTTCATTACACAACTCGTTTAGAAGCATAGCTAAATTTCTAAAACATATAGCTGATCGATTAAAGTTGTTTTTCTAGTCTTAAAGTGAGAAATATATTATAATACAATTTGTTGAGAAGTATAGCTTGATTTCTGAAACATATAGCTGATAGATAAGAGCTGTTTTCCCAGTTTTAAAGCGAGAAATATTTTATAACACAACTTGTTGAGGATCATAGCTAAATTTCTAAAGCATATATTCGATAGATAAGAGCTGTTCTTCTAGTAACAAAGCGAGAAATATTTTATAACACAACCTGTTAAGGATCATATCAAAATTTCTAAAAGATAAAAGCTGATAAATAAAGCTGTTCTCCTAGCCATAAAGCGAGAAATATTTTATAATGCAACATGCTGAGGCGCATAGTTAAATTCCTAAGACATATAGCCGATAGATAGGAGCTGTTCTCCTAGTTTTAAAGCGAAATATAGTTTTAAGCTGAGAAATATTTTATTCTACAACACTTGTTGAGGAGCATACTTAAATTTCGGAAAGTTAGCCGATAGACAAACGCTGTTCTCTTAGTTATAAGGGAGAAATATTTTATAATACAACTTGTTGGGAAGCTAAATTTCTAAAACATTTAGCTTATAGATAAAAGCCGTTCTTTTAATTTTAAAGCAAGACTTTACTAGACAATTCATTGAAGAATATTACTAAATTTCAAAAAGTTAGCAGATAAATGCTGCCTTTAGAGTTTTCTTTAAATAAATATTTGATTAGAGAATTCATTGTCAATCTAAGTTGAATTTCTAAAGGTTATTTTAAAGGTAAAATGTTTTCATTATTTTTCTTTCAAGAGATACTCAGACACAAATACTAGATATTTAAGTTCTCAAGCTAGTCGGAAAGTGATTCAAATTTTAAATGTAAACTTTATCTCTCATAGACACAAATCGAAACGTAGCAACAGAAAAATTGAGATTATTATTTGAACTTCAAAGTATTTGAATATTATTGATGTTTTGTAGTTGCATTTGTCAATAGTGGAAGAAATATGCATAAATTGCTACAAAATCAGTCATGCAACACACTAAAACTTGAATGCATTTGTGCGAATTATATTTGTAGATGCAAAGAAGAATATGCAAATTATATTTGTATAAATTTTTTTAACTCAGTATATAATAGATCATGCTATGAAATTTCGGAAACAAAAATGATCTTAAATTATATTAGTTTCAGTGAAACTTAAATATTTCATTACTTTCTTTTTCATTTACTTTTAACTCATTTGAGAAATGAAACCCATTTTTAAACAATATTAATGTTGCTTTCTAATTATATATTTAAATTTCATGATAAATAAAGGAAAACAACGCATATAATCTCATAAGCCCATTGTTTACTTCCTTGCGTTCTTAATGCAAATATATACGTTATTTAAACAAAGAATTTTAGAAATGAAATAAATTAAACATATAATTCAAATAAAAGTTTACAGTATATTCAAATGAAATTTTGATTGATTAAACAAAATGGAATCTTTAAAAAATACGAATTATTTTATAATCTTTGTTCTTTGAAAAAGCTTTTACTTGTTTATATCATTTATATTTTNAAGATTTCACTAGACAACTCGTTGAAGAGCATAACTAAATTTCAAAAAGTTAGCAGATAAATTCTGTGTATAAAGTTTTCTTTAAATTAATATTTGATAAGAGAATTCATTGTCAATCTAAGCTGAATTTCTAAAGGTTATTTTGAAGATAAAAATGTTTCATAATTTTTCTTTCAAAAGATGCTCAGACCCAGATACAAGATATTTAAGTTCTCAAGCTAGTCGGAAAGTGATTGAAATTTTAAATGTAAACTTCATCTCTCATAGACACAAATCGAAGCGTAGCATTAGAAAAATTAAATTTAACATTTGAACTTCAAAGTATTTAAATATTATTGATACTTTGTAGCTACATTTATCAATAGTGGAAGAAATATGCATAAATTGCTATAAAACACACTAAAACTTAAATGTATTTGTACGAATTATATTTGTAGAAGCAAAGAAGAATATGCAAATTATATTTGCATAAATTTTTTTAACTCAGTTTAATAGCTTATAGTATAATAGATCATGCTATAAAATTTCGGAAACAAAAATGATCTTAAATTATATTAGTTTCAGTGAAACTTAAATATTTCATTACTTTCTTTTTCATTTACTTTTAACTCATTTGAGAAATGAAACCCATTTTTAAACAATATTAATGTTGCTTTCTAATTATATATTTAAATTTCATGATAAATAAAGGAAAACAACGCATATAATCTCATAAGCCCATTGTTTACTTCCTTGCGTTCTTAATGCAAATATATACGTTATTTAAACAAAGAATTTTAGAAATGAAATAAATTAAACATATAATTCAAATAAAAGTTTACAGTATATTCAAATGAAATTTTGATTGATTAAACAAAATGGAATCTTTAAAAAATACGAATTATTTTATAATCTTTGTTCTTTGAAAAAGCTTTTACTTGTTTATATCATTTATATTTTTCTTTTGAAAAAAAATACAAAACTTATAACTATGGCGCCTGCATTTATATGGAAAAAAAACTTGGCTTCTTTAGAAAAATTATTGACCACATAAATTAGAACGTCTTAACTAACTTGTTTTTGCGTTAATTTACATTAACTTTAACTGTAACTGGGCTCGATAATTATACTGCCCGACATGCCCGGAGCATAAAAAATTCCGATCGGACACGAATATATTTAATTTTTGTTGCATTTATACAAATATTTAAACTCGAGAAATTCGGATAAGAGAATTGAAATGTGAAATTAGTTTTGTTCCTAAATCTACAGATTTTTTTACTTATTTAAGTGGCCTTTTTAATTTTTCTTTGTTGAAATGTGCAAGTTTAAAAGCTAATGCTTTTAACCCTTTGTATAATGTTTTGTACTCTGTTTTTGTTTACTGTTTACCGTTTTGTACTCTGTCTGTACTGCACTTTGTACTCTGTTTTTTAAGCAACAGGGAGTAATGTAAATGTTGTGACAAACAACAAAGACAGGGGAGTTAGGACAGTTAACACGGCTGTGGGGGCTTCAGAAACATACAAAGAAACAGGTTATAATAGGAAAGCACTCCTAGTGGAGCACGACGACATTTTTGGACATCGGTTCCTATGCAATTTTAATCCTGATGATATGCCTTGACTCCTTCATTAATTTGTCGCAACATATAATGTTTTTAAACTTCTAAATTTTCGACAATAAAATAGAATAAAAATACCATTTTTAAAAAAAATTGTAGCTTGGTGAGAGAAACCGATTGCAGATTTGAAATCAGCGATCCAAAAATATCCAAGATCTGTTAATATCTCATGTAACGGGAAAAAAAATTGTTCCCCTGTGTTGTTACTTGCTCGTCCCAATATGTTGTAATATTCAATCAAATTTGCATTAAATTCCAATCTGGAGTCCCTCTGGTTAAGGTGAAAGTTACTAATATGTCGATTGGGATGAATAAACGCCATCAAAGAGATTACTTCTTAAATTGCTAATTATTATTTAGTTATGAAAATTTAGTGAACAAGTAAGCGTTTGCTTTTTTATTACCTATTCATGTTTATTTATATATTTTTTAAAATTACCCAATCGCTATGCATAACAAAATACATAATTAAACTAAGTTTATAGCATCAGTATAAAGTAAAATGTTGAACAACATGGCCCTTTTCTGATATAATATTTTTAACATATCTCCGTAAGTGCGCAAATCTCATAATGTTTCAGCGAATAGTGTTTGCGTCAGGAGAATGAGAAACACACTTGAAAAAAATTATCTTAAGTGTTGATGAAATTAATTATTTATTTATTTATTTATTTATTATTCATTTATTATTTATTTATTTATTATTTTTATTTATCACTTACTATTTATTTATTTATTCATTTATTTATTATTTATTTATTTATTATTTATTTATTTTAGTCTTTATATTGTTAAAAATTTCGATATAAGTGTTAGGACTTATATCTGACAACATCTAACCTCTCTCTTATTTTTCATTTATAAATAAATACAAGAAAACA
>NC_092213.1:13395071-13398878 GCF_043381705.1 Parasteatoda tepidariorum
GGTTTGTAAAGGTAGGAAAAATTATTCAAGAGATGCTTTTTGCAAGAAGCTTGATTATAGATATCAAAGGTAAATCTATTTTTAATACTGTCAAAGATTATTTTAAAGAGAAAAACATTCATCTTGCGAATATTTTGTCCATTGCCACTGATAGGGTCCTGCAATGGTGGATTTATCGCCCTTTTGGAAAGGGAGGTACCAGATATTTTAGCTGTTCACTGCATGATTCACAGACAGCATTTAGTAAGAAAAATTCTCAGCGACCGTTTGCATCAATCATTGAAATATGCCATATCTGCTGTGAACAAAATTCACAGTAATGCTCTCTACGATTGATTATTCAGACAGCTGTCTAAGAAAAACAATGAAGAACTCAATTACTTTCTACTATACACCGAGATTCGCTGGCTTTCCAAAAGCTTCTGTCTCAATAGGTATTGGTATCTTTTTGACTATGTACATGGGTTCCTTGAAAGCAAAGATGTAGCTCTGAGAGGCAGATTGCTAGAATTTAAGAAAGACTTTGGCTGATTTATCTGTAAAATTTAATGTCGTTAATTTACAATTTCAAGGCGATGAGCTCAATTTGATCCCAACAAAATCAGTGATTTCTGCCTTTCTAAAAAAACTCATTTTGTGGATGCAGAATTTTGGTTGGAATGAGTTCAGCCAAGCTAGCGAAATTTGCTCTGATGATGCACAAGAATATTGTCAACATCTTGACTCTTTGCACATGGACTTTTCTTACCGTTTTAAAGATGTTTTGTTTCATGGAAATCTCTCAATGGGTTTGTGGGCTATGATCCCTTTTGTGAATATTGAAACACCAGAGGTTCAGATGTACAAGGAATTGGTCGAACTTTTAACTAATGAAACTTTGAAATGGTGATCGTATCTCAGAATTTTTGCTTAATTTTTTGCTGAATTATTTGCCTAAAGGTAACATCAGTCGTCCATATCCTGGACAGTACATTATCGTTAAAAGTTTTTAATTTATTAAAGATTATCAACTAAGTACGCATAAGCAAACTGTAAAATAATTGAATTATTTTACAGTTTGCTTATGCGTACCGCAACATAATTGCCTTCCCTTCCTCTTAACTTGTTGAACGTGGATTCAGTGATATTATGGATTTTGTCACAAAAAGGAGAAATTAACTCGAAATTGTGCAACGAGGGGATTTGCATCTTTATCTCACCAAAAGTATTGAACCGAGCGTTAAGAAATTGGTTCTGTACCATTAAATACCATCATCACACTAACATAGTTACTTGAATGTTTCGTTGAAACTACTTTTTAGTGCTGCTCGCTTCGCTCGCTACTAACTTAGGTACATTGCAAATGCACAAAATTCTAAGAATTCAAAGCAATCATTCAAATCCACATAATAACTTTTTTTTTTAAAAATTACAATTTTTTAGTAAATACTAAGTCATTAAAATGAATTTGAATTCAAACAAATGACATGTAATTCGTTAAACCTATTAGAAATGTGCTATAGTATAAAATCTTAAAGCGTAACAGCACGTCTGAGACTCATTTTTCAATGAATATCTCATAACAATAATAAAACAAATAAATTCGTGATATAAATCAAAAATCGTCAAATAAATTCGTAATATATAAATTCGTGAAAAAAAAGCGCTCTCGACAAAATACTAAAATAGAGATCTATCGACAAAGGCACTCACTTCTGCCTAGCTTAATAGTATGAAATTGACGCAGCTGATAGGGTGAATTTCGGAAAAGATCACATTTGATGAGAATGGTCTCTCTGGTTGTTTCAGTTTCCGTTTTTAAAAGTGCTATATGTTGAGCCACCTCAGCTAAATTTGGCAAGTGACATTTTTAGCGGCAGTCATTGGTCGATTTTCTAGCGTTGCCATTCGGGGAGTTGTAATGAGGCTTTTTTTGTCGCCGTGTAAGAGAAATATATATAGATAATAACTTTAAATGACTTTGGATGATCGGTTTTTCCGACACTTGCAACCACTTAATGATTGACTTTAAATAAGCTAATTATTTAGTTGACTATAAAATAAGCTACTGAGATTCAAGCATAAAAATGTACTTTTTCGATTTTTTGCAGACAAAGGATTGGAGAGGAGTAGTTATGATTTGGGAACTGCAGCCAATAGTTAAGTCAGAATCTAAAATTTTAATTATGAAACTAAGTTATTCAACGATAATTCCGTGAAAAAATCATTTCTACAATTATTTATTAGTTTTCTTTACCATTGGCCGAAAAAAAATTGTTGAATATCAGTTTATGAAAAGTTTTATCTCGTTTTAAATTATGTGATTTTAAGTGCCAAATACCAAAGTTCAAGTAAAACGTTTATCAAATAATTTCTAAGCCATAAAATTTTTAGAAATGTGTTTGAAGTAAGCGAAGATAGCTCCTTTGAGATACTAATATTTTATTAAACATATTTGCATTTATATACAAGTTGGTTTGATTTACAAGAAGCATCATCACAGCAGGTGATGAGAGAAATACTGACAGGCTGTCATGTGCGTGCTGGTATTTATACAATTCTAATATGATGACGTCAGAACTCTTATTTCAGTTCACTTCAAAAATAAGTAAAAACACAATTGATTAAAGACAAACAGATAACAATATGAAATAAACTTGATTTTACGATGAGCGTCGAACCTATCACCACATGTTTTTAAATTATAATTTCTTTCTCCCCTTTATTAAATAAGACAATAGAAAATAATAAACATATATTGAAAATTATTTATGTCACGTAATTATTTTTGGGTATACCTTTTTAATTCGTTATTGAGTGAAAAATTTAACTTTCCCAGATATAGGAAAAAAAACGCAAAAAGAGAAATTAATCTTAAGGGACCTTAACTTTCGACAGCCACAACCATCTCTATAATAATTGCGACCAACTCTCATTTTGACCTCTGAATGATCGAGAAACGTCGAAAAAATAGTATATTTATTCAGAAAAAGTACATTCTTCTTTGTAAATTATTTTATAGTGAAAACAAATCAATTAACATATTAGATGTCAACCTTCAACATGTTGATGAACAAAAGTCATTTAGATCTTAGGTATTTATTCAATTTTCATTTATAAAGAGCTTTTCGACCGATTATATTCAAAATTATTCTTAAAATACAAACTTAAAAGTATCCAGCTTTAAACTACGTCAGAATTTCTGGCAAAAACGTGTTGATTAAATAACAAAAGGTATGAAATATAATTTTAAAAAATATATTTTTCAGAACTATTTTCTTTGATTGAACAAGTTTCACAATTAAGTACAAAATTCTTGTGATTCGCTTTCATAATTCGAGAGATGTGGCGAAATACACAAAATGAAAAATACAGATAACTTCAACTTGTCTCCTGACTAAACCATTTAGATCATAGTTTCCATATTTCTACTAATTTCTCGTATTTCGATACTAAAAAATTCAGTCAAAAAAATATATGTTTATTTAAACTAAGTATTGCTTTTTGGTTTATTTTATAAATAATTAAATTTGTAATTCTTGTAACTTAATCAATATTTTACGATAATTAATTAGTATATGATTTTTATTTCTTTATTCAAATGTTAAGACAGCTAATGAGAAAATCCAATCCGCTCTTCAGAATAAAAGTTATTAAGTATATATATATATATATATATATATATATGGGTCATTCTCACGAAAACTTTCATTTTTCAGTTCATAAAATCCCAAAAAAGTAAAGTGAATAAAAAGCTCTGAAACTTTTTATATTAATAGAAATATGTAATGGCATTATAAAGAAAGTATATATCCTATAAATTATACT
>NC_092213.1:13399463-13477276 GCF_043381705.1 Parasteatoda tepidariorum
CAGTGTTTCCCAAACTTATGACTTTTGTGTACCCTTTCTAAATTTTTCGTAACGCTGAGTACCCCTAATAAAAAAATGAATGAATTTTTTACTATGAAAAATCGCACAAAAAGTAAAAATCACAACTGGCTGTTGACACCACTAATTAATAACTGTAAACTCTGCAAAAAATAGCCAATAGAAAAACACGTAATCGTAAATTTCATGGCTAGCACTATTTTTAAATAAAATTTTCTGACATTTTCGTTTGTTGCAAGATATTTCACATAAGAACGCGTACCCCTGCTAAACTGTTCCCGTACCCCTAGGGGTATGCGTACCACACTTTGGGAAACACTGGTTTAGGGTGTTTAACTTACTGTTGAAATTTGTTTTCTTGCACAAAACTATAAGACTTGTGACGTAGCCATGCAAAATTAACTAATTTAAAATGATATAAGAAATTATGTACCTTACATTTCAAAATGTTTCCGACTATTATTAAATGAAATAATAAAAAATAATGAATAGTCGATCAAATTTAGGTCTTTGCATGGAATTATCTTAGGATAAGCGAATTTTATAACTGTGGCCAGAGTTGTTTCATTTCGCTTAAAGAGTCAGATTTGGCGAAATACGCAAAAAGTAAAACTAGCATTTAGTGGTCCAAATTTTCGCTATCCTAACCAAATTATGGGGAACATATTTCCCAGATTGCTACTACCCCCTATATTTTGGGGGTCAAAATCCAAATCCATTGAAAAAAGGTATATTTATTCAGAGAAAGTACGATTTTGTGTCTGATTTCGTAATTTAAAATATCGCCAAAAATGAATCCTAGAACGTGAAGATCCCATCATTAGATTAAAAGTTAGTCGGGGTGGTCGAGTTTTTATTTTGAGCGTTGTGCGAAAAATAATAATTCCAAATTTTTAATGACTCGATATTGCCTAATTTTCTTCTAAGGAAAGGTGGAAGTTTTCCGTAAACAATGTAAACAGTGACATTAACATGATTTTATAATTCGCATTATTATTGGTCGAGCAAAAAATTTGTATTCACAGTTTGTAATAAAATTTTTTGTTTAGATTGCAAATTATAGGGACGTTCTTCTTCATTTAAAATTGTTTTAAGTGTTCGTTCAGTTTAAATTTCACCATGTAACCACTTTATAAATAGGAGCATTTTTCACTTCATCACAGAATTGAAATTTGAGTGTTAATGGGCTAAACTTATTTTATTATTATTTTATATTAGACACTTTGAATAACAAAATATTGTCGATGCTTATTTCTTCTCTTCATTTTTCGCGTATTATTTTCCCCAATTAGTTTACTAATGTGCTTTTTGTTTTTAAGAATGTCTTTCCTATTGGTGGAACTGATCTTTATCTCATTTATTTTAATATAATTATTTTAATATTATTATTTTAATATTATTACTTTAATATTATTATTTTAATATTATCATTTTAATATTATTATTTTAATATTATCATTTAAATTTCTATCTAAGAAAGTTTGAACATTCCATAACCCATCAGATCACCGAAGTCAAGAATCACTGACTGCGGTCAGAGTGCGGATGGGTGGCCAATTGGATTAGTCTGCGCAGGGACCGATGGTGTGCGGTATTGGCCGTTAAACTGTCTTACCATAAAGTGTCCGACTTCCCTCTGGAGAGGATCAAAATTGTGATGGCATGTCCTCAGATCATCCTCAGTGATGCTTCCCACACCGTCGCCAATAGCCCATTGTGTATCTTCAGTGTAAACGTAAATGAACTACAACAACAGCCATAACAGTCTAGAAATACATCATTTTTACAATAACATTAAATATAATCACTCAAACGTTGATATTTTTTTAAGTTTTTTTTTAAATGCTTTCTTTTAATATTGTTAAATTAGCGTTTCATATATTTTTATTAACAAAATAATAATTTCTACACAGATCCAAATCAAACTGAACTTTTTTTTTAAAAAATCCTACATACAGTGTGCAAAACAACCCATAATATATAGACGAAATATGCTTTTTCTGACCAAAAAAACAAACAAAAAGCGAAAAAAAACGAACATATCTTTTTCTCATCAAATATTGATTTATCACACCCAAAATAAGGGGAGTTGTCAAAGATTTGAAAAGCTAGATTATGCAGATCAACCTCTATAACGATTCTAAAATTTGTTACTCTAATGTTATTTTAATGTGTCATATTTCTCGTCGCATCTTTTCAAGGATTCATTCCATTCGAATAATTCTTTCCCAAAAAGATGTAAGGCTTCTCAATTTTTTTCTTTTATAAACATAACGCTAATTTTTTTTTTTTCGAATTTCCAATTTGTGCAAAAGTTATTGAAGTTAAGTGCATTTTTTCACGAATATTTTTTTTTCGCTTTTTATTCTTTACTTTACACTAAAAATGTTTAATCATTGTGGTAGAAAAATTTATCTCTCTCGAGATCTTTACTTTATTAGTTCGCGCTTGACTTGATGTCAAAAGTAAAGAAAATGAACAAATATTATAAACTGTAAGAGAGTGAGAAATTATATTTTGCCAGATATAAATCTTAAAATTAGTATGGAACTTTTTGTAATATAAAAGGCTCAAAAGATATAACCGTATCCATTCTGAACTGTTATGCAATATCATGTTATCGTTATGCAGTGTTGACAAGTAAAATTGTTGCTTTTTACTTAACACGTCATATTTTATCACCAATTTAATATTTCTAAGTTTAATTTTTTTATTATTTTTTTCACTTTTGATTATTACTCAGCAGTTGATTATTTTTCAAATTTAATTAATCCTTCATTTTGTTACGATTAAGATATTAACAAAATGTGCTTACGAAAAATTAAAATAAGCATAAAATTTATTAACTAAATGACGTTTTTTTTATTGCAAAAAATGGGAATAAGGCATTGATTTGGACAGTTTTCATCTAGATGAAAAAAATGTCGCCAAATTGGTGATTTTTAAAGAGTTTAATAGTTTGTAAAATATTTTAGTTATTTCCCTGTTCTAAAGCCCATATAATTCCTTACAGCAAGATAGCACATACAGTTTTAAATTGTAGCATTGATTCAAGCGTAAGGCATTAAAACTGTGAATTTTTGGTTTCGCTTGGCGAAAGAGCTTCGAAGAACCTTGTTTAGATGCACGAGGATGCATCACGCCAATTTAAGCCAATGAATGGCTCGAGAGTTAAATTCGACGGTTCATGCTCATGTGAAAAGCTTAAGGTTTAATCTTTAAACTCGACATATGAATTCTTCGTGTTCTTAGGGTAAGAAACTTGTGCCGTAACGTTGATACCCAAGTCAAAATTTTTGATATTTTTCCTTTGATGGACCAACATAATCTTGATGGTAATAATCAATAATTCCATCATGAAACGTATCATGTTTCGATAGTAAACAACATAAGTAACCATTATCCCAATGTAGGAATTTGGACTGATTTATGATGGTCCAACATAAGAATATCAACTTGCGTTAATGGTTTGTTTATGTTATGAACCATCTCGAATTTCCATCGTATTATTTTAGAAATCAAATTTTGGAACGATCATGAACAACCACCATCCCAATGTAGGAATTTAAACTGATATACATATATGGCAGTACTTTTACTTTCGTTACTTGTACCGCCGGTACAAGTAAAAAATACGTACTTTTACTTGTACTTCGTTACTTTTTAAATTTAGTACTTTCACTTGTACTTTCGTTACTTTTTTGGGGAAAAAGTACAAGTATTTGTAGCGGAAATGTCAAATGAAATCGTTACTTTTTTCTAAGGCTCGGTAAGCTTTCTAAAAAAAAAATGCTTTCGAAATGCAATTATTTTGCAAAATATATAAAAATATTAATAACAAGTTATTTTCCTTCGTTTTCGAGTTTTATGCATTTGTTTAATACATTTTAAATAAAAAATGCTCGATTTTGTTATTACGTTTTTCAATTTTCTTTTTTAACTCACTAATAATATATTTTTGTCTTAATACATTTTTTACTAAATACATTTTTACCTAGCACATTTTTTACTAAAATTATGTTTATGCCCGACCTTGTCAAATCTTTAAGAACTTCAGAACTATTTAAACTACTTCTAAAAATTCAAATCAATAGGTAAAATTTCTTTTTCGTGCAAATCCATAAAAAGTTTGATATTAAAATTATATTTGATTTTTAAAATTATATTATCCTATTATATTATAAAATTATATTATGATATTCTTCCGAATTTAAAAATAAATTAATGTCCATAACTGTCAAAATTAAAAATAATTAATTAAATAACAACAATTTTGCAAAACCATTAAAGAACATAAGAATATTATTCAATAAAATTTCAGGTTACTTTGAATTTTCGATTTCCTAGAAATGTACTTTTAAATTGTTACTTTTTTTTGAATACTTGTACTTTTACTTGTACTTTTTACTCGTTACTTTTTAAAATAAGAACTTTTTACTTTTTACTCGTTACTTTTTTTAAAAAATACTTGTACTTTTACTCGTTACTTTTTAAAAGTAACGTTGCCATATATGCTAATATATGATGGTCCAACATAAAAAAACCCAAATTGTTCTGATGGTTTATTCCTGAGAACCAACGAAATTTCCCCTTAAACCATCATGGAAATGTATAGTTGGAACAATCATGAACCATCACGGATTATCATGGATTGTTGGTTCATGAAAGTCAAACTTCTCGTGGTGGCTAACGATAGTATTAAAGTTGCATTTTCCATCATGGAATGATGGAAGTTTGCTGGCATATCAAAAACCATCAACACGTAATGGAAAATGTTGGATGATGGCGACCATCAAATGATTTTGAACCATCATGAATCGCACTGAAACTAACGTAAACCATCAAAATGGTTTGAGAGGAATATCAAGAATTTTGACTTGGGTATCTGGGATTTGCCTCTCAAACATCAGGAAAATGATTCATTTTTAAAATGCATCAGCGCTGGGGATGGAAAAGTAATTATCGACAACAGTGTTGCGGTTTCTGTAAAATATTTTAGGCTGTAAAACAGTTACTTCAAATAAAGAGGTCAGAAGAATCAACTTTTCGGCAGCAAAGATGAAACAATNGTTGTTATTAAATGATAGAATTCACTAAAAGTATATAAATATGTAATAAATAAAATAATTTTGTGATAAAAATGATAAATGAGGTTTATCTATTGTCAATACATTGGTCATTCTCATTTACACCTGAAAAAATAGCCAAAAAACACAATTTTTGTAACTGGGCGGGGCTACCCGACACATTTTGAAAAGAGCTGAAAAACATGTTTTTTTTAATTTCTATTTTTTTAAGTTTAACTATTCTTTTTTTGGTTTATTCTTCTTGCATTATTTAATTAGATGATTAAACAATAGAAACATACAAAAATGTTTATTATTACTCAGTATTATACAGAAATACAAGCAATACTCCTTAAGTGAGCGGGGCTACCCGACTCTCCCCTATATAATAGTGTGCAAAAATTTTTCAATTCGCTTTCAAATTTGCTAAGATATGGTGAAATACGCAAAAAGTAAAATAAACATTAAGGGATTCCAATCTTTCAACCGCTCTCTTGACTTAACTCATAGAAATTACGGCTACCCCCAACATTTTGAGGTTCATAAATCCAAATCCGTTGTAAAAAGGGCACGTTAATTCAAAGAAAGTACGTTTTTGTGTCTGAGTTTTGTGACTTTTCATAATTATAAATATTTATCGAAATGAGTTTCGTAAGATCAGAAACTTTTTTTTTTCTTTTAACCTACAATCAACTAAGCAGAGTTTATTGAATTTTTCTGACTCCTGCAAATTTTTCTTCGACGCAGCTTCGGTACCTTTCTCCATTACCCCAATTTCGTCAAACTTATTTTATTGATGTTCACATAGCATTTGACTTTGATTATCAAAATAATTTTTAATGGGCGAGTTTTAATAATAAATATATTAATACCCGGAGAAAAAAATTCAGCTGGAACTACCGTACTGCACGGTAAAGATATTTCAGTCAAAAAACACATTTAATTATGGGAATAAAATATAAATATACGTTATTTAAACCATTTCAATGAATGGTTTAAGTACCATATATTTATGTTTTACTACAATAATAATTTTTTTTACCTGAAATGTTTATGTTTATATCGTAACAATTTACCGGAAATTTTCTCTTTCAAATTTATAATTCTTGCTACCACGCATTTAGTAAAAAAACAAAACTGAAATCTAAATTCAAGTGATTTTTATCCCGTGCTTTAAAGCGTTACGATAAAATTACCAAATTTTACCTCATATACCAAATTTTAACACACATTATAAAAAACAATCTTTTATTGTTAATTTTACCAAAATCATTACCAAAACACTTCGGAAAAAATTTCCGCTCTTCTTGCAGTTCTTATAGCACTAGAAACACGGAAAATTTTATCATATTCTGGTAGCTTTGACTTTACTGTTTTTTTTTTAGCAAATGAACGTTGCTTATTGAAGGAAATAAATAAGAGATATTGAAACGCTGAATATGAGTTTGAAATAGTTATTTGAAATTATTTTAATATCAAAAATCTATATTTCCTTCAGAATAAAAGTTCGAACCATTTAGAAAACTTGTTTTAGTTTCAGTCCAAAATGATTGAAAAGCATTTGAGAAAGAAATCTATTCCTATCGATTTATCACTTTTTTTGACACACTTGAAAGTGAAAATCCTTCATACTACTGTTCAAAATTTTGAACAGAAATTATTACAATTTAGTGCTCAGCATTGAAATTAAGTTTAGTGTTTTGTAAGATTAAATAAATAAGGTGATCATTTAAGTTTGTACAAAGTTTTTAAGGAAGAGTGCCATTTTCGGAGGGATTATTTAAGTTTGTACAAAGTTTTTAAAGAAGAGTGGCATTTTCGGAGGGATTATTTAAGTTTGTACAAAGTTTTTAAGGAAGAGGGCCATTTTCGGAAGGAGAAAAATTATGTTTACTACTTTCAGCTTTCCAACATACTAAAAAAAAAGTTTAAGAAAAAAAGATTAAAAATTTTATTTACAAGCTAACTATGAGATTTTTATACAAATAGTTCAGATTCAGTCGTGATGGCTCAGGGGATAGACCATTCGCCTTCCAATCAAGTGAACCGGGCTCAAATTCCAGTAATGGTAGGTCGATACGAATTCCGCATCCGGTTCGCACCGACCACAGAGCTGACTTAAAATGTCCTCAGTGGTAGACGGATCATGTGTGAATGTCCCCTTGCAGTGAGGCTAACAGTGAGAAGTTTTCGCTGTTTTCCTCTCCACGTAACACAAATGAGGGTTAGTTCTAAGTTCAAAAAGTCCTCCACGAAGGTAAATTTCTCTCAATATTTAATCCATGAGTTCCCTTGTCTTCTGGATTAGGTTCAAAATTACGGAGTTGAACATTGGTAGTCGTAAACTGAAAATTCCCTCGGCTGTTCAACGACAATCATAAAATAAAATAGTTCGGATTAAGAGAATAAAAACCATGAAAATGTGACAAAAAATATTATTTTTTAGGCTAACTGTGAAGTTTTTACGCAGTTAGTTCAGGTCAAGTAACTGAAAAATATTTATGGTCCAACGATTGGAGTTTCACACAAATAGTTCTGATTAAACGAATAAAAAATATAAAATGTGAAATAAAATGTTATTTATAAGCTAACTATGAGATATTCACACAAATAGTTTTGATTAAGTGAACAAGGAAAAAAAAATGACGAAAAATGTTAATTATAGACTAACTATGGGATTGTACGCATATAGTTAAAATTAAGAGGGTAAAAAATATGAAAAGGTGAAATAAGATGTTATTTATATGCCAACTATGAGAAATTTATGCAAATAGTATTGATTAAGTAAGTAAAAAATATAAAAAGGTAAAAAAAAAATTATTTAAAGGCTAGCTATTATAGGATATTTACTCACAAATAGTTCTGATTTAAGCTCTGTAAAAAAAAGTTTTACAACTGTGCAATTATGGCGAATAATTGGGCAAAATTAATTATTAACAAATTACCCCAATTATATATATCGCTATATTAAATATAAATAAAGAATATAACCAATATTTTCACTTTACTTTTGCTGTAATACTTGTTTTAAGATTGAAACACTTTATACAAAAAAAAAAAACGAAATCTGTTTTGTCATTTGTTATAAGCTGTAAGTAAAAAAGTATAAGCTAACTATAGAGCTTTGTTCGAAGAATAAAATAAAAATGTGCTTCGAGCTATTTCTTTAAAACGACGAAAGATCAACGAAAAGAAAAACTTCATTTTAACGAGCTGTGAGAATTTTCAGTATAATAGAAGAATGTATTATTTGTTCGTCAATTTTATTTCTATGTAGCTTGCAGTTATTTTCATTAAATCCAAAAGAATTGAATAATGATTTGGATAATATGACAGTTTGTAGAAACAATGCTATGTATGATTTATTTAAAATTAGATCAATGTAATACTTACTTGAAACGTAAATACTTTTCGTTTAAATTATTTTTTACTCAATTAAAATAAAGTGTGGAGTTTGTGTAGACAACCCTGCTAGAACTGCTTAACTGGTTGTTCTATTGTCCTGAAATTTGGAGAATGGATGAAAGGAACAATTTTAGCCCCTAATCCAAAATATCGCTTAAAAATTTCAGTTAGATCTTGGAAGACGTTTAAAAATTTCAGTTAGACATTGGCTTAGAACTCGCTATTGATAAAAATGAGACTGCTGCAAACGATTTTCTATTTCTTTCAGGTTAGTTGCCATTTACTGGTTAAATTTAACAAAAATAACGCGACCTGCTACAATATACCTAATTGGGTATAATATAAAAAAACACAACTACTTCCACTTAGTAGGAATAACATTTACCATGACGCAATGCTAAATTCTATGTCACTATCCACATAAATGCCACTATCCACATAAATCAATTATTAATCAAAAATCGAATATCAATTACTTTTCTTTATAATGCAATAAAATCTGGCGAGCAGCTATTTAAACGATCAAACACTTCGGAAACGTTAGGCTCGCAGAAAATGCCGTTCATGGGTTAAATTTAGTAGTAATAACACAACATGTGACGTAGGCTATAGTATACCCAATTGAATTTGCAAAGTTCTTTATAATCGTTTCGTCATTTGTTTTATTTTAGTAGTTTGAAATCCTTTTAAATTCATTAAGAATGTCGCTTGTTAATGAAGAAAAAAATACATTTTGAAACGAAAATTACGATATATTTTAAATATTTTTGTTTCTCATCAGTTTTTTTTTGTTCTTATATTTATTTCAACGCTGAATTTAAGTGGATGAAACGCACCTTTAATCTTCTTAAACTAATGTAAGAATAAATTAATAAATACGGAAAAGCGTCATTAATGTAGATTATTTTCCTTTCTCTGTTTGTGATAGAATTTATTATATGAAGGAATAGAAAAAGACAGGAGTAAATTAAATATGAAAGAAATATTTTTTTACGCATTTCTGAACTAAAATGTAAAATAAATTACTTGGAGTTGATTAGAAATTTTGTGTTTCTACATAAATGCACAATATGAAAATATTTCAGCATAAATTCAGGCAATCTTAATTTAATAATTTTGATTGAAATAAAGCATAAAAACTAAAATTTAAAGCAATAAATCATGAAGAATTATTACTCATTCATGCGACAAATATAATAGCGTAGAACTAAATGAAAAATATGACAAACGCACTACATAATATTCCGTTGTGTGTCAACTATTCACATCTATTGAATTAACTAACAGTTTCCGTTAAGCGTTGATAGAGGGTCTATAGTCATTTAAGTTGGGAAAAACTTCAAGAAAATCGTCGTGATGAAGTCAGAGAGGATTGACTTTAAGTACTATAGCTCATGCAATGAATATAAAAGGTATATTTGAATCTCTATTAGACATCATACCATACTGATGCTTAACTTCCGTAAGTTTTAATGGCTCATGGTATAAAGGTTTCATGGTTTAAATGGTCCCTGGTTTAAAATCACAGATCTTTTTTTATTTCTTAAAAAAATTAACAAAATAATAATGTGCTTTTATTTCTTTCCTTTTTCTTACTGTTTTGTTGATTTAAAACTCATTGCTTGTTAAGTTTTTACATTTTTTTCCAGTTGTTAGGCAAATAAAAAATGCTCATATAATGTTTAATATGTGTATTTAATAACCGTTTTCAACTTAAGTTTACTGTAATTTAAAAGTATCATAAAGGTGCAGAATAAATTTTTATAAGTTTGGCTTATTATGAATAAAGACGTTACCAAATTCGTCAGAAAATATATTTCTGCAATAAAAGGGTAAAATTACTCAATCTGTACATTCATTTATCAAGTTAAAGTTCATAATGAGCGTTTCAACCACAAAAACATCAATTTGATAGGGCCTATACCGTTATAAAATGGTTTTACACAATTGTTTAACTTGTATAGTTATTCCCAAAGGCCAGAAGCTATTCACCAGTT
Source organism: Parasteatoda tepidariorum (assembly GCF_043381705.1). NCBI lineage: Eukaryota > Metazoa > Arthropoda > Arachnida > Araneae > Theridiidae > Parasteatoda > Parasteatoda tepidariorum. The sequence continues at coordinate 13,409,950 of NC_092213.1, forward strand.
GACACGAAAATGGAAACAATTGCCCGTGCTTCATAGATTGGTTAAATATCCAGATACGGGGTACCTACAATTGCCTTGACAAATGGATGTAACCAATTGGGTACTTGTAACTAATCACGTGGCTGTATCTAATCACGTGGTTATACATGACGTGTTAACGTTACAACTTAAAGTCTTGGACTTAAGTCGATGCTGAATCAATTCTCGGATCGACTTAATTGGAGAACTGCAAGTGACTTTGTGCGTGCGTGTCGGACCTGATAGGATGACCTACCAGTGACGTCGCTCGCAAGTTTTCAGTTCCAAAGTGATCTAAACTCTTCAGCAAAAATGCTCGGAATTTATATAGGTCATATATAGGAATTTATATAGGTATAGAATTAGGTTTTCGTTTAATGGAATACCTGCAAGTGATGAAGTGTGGGTATCGATCCTGATTGGTAGTTGAAACATTGCATTTGTTTATGTTATCAACTGTTCTTTGAATTCTATTTCAAGAAAGCCAAGCTCATCAAGTAACAATCCTCTCAAAGACACATTCTATATTCTTTCGCAAAGATTTCAGTTCTTTCATTATATATTTCTTATTTAACACAAAGACAGGCACAAAGACATGGGGTACATGAACAAACTAATTTTGCATCGAAGTTACCAAGTACCCTAAACAAAAATCTATCACGGCTGCAATAAAATACACGTGTTGGTATCAGTGATCTTCTTCTTCTTGAAGTGCAAAAGCCCAATTATATATCATTAAATGCTAATGAAATTAACTTCATTTTATGCTTAAGTCAATCTTAAGAAAAACCTTAAAATAAGTGTTGCTACTTAAATACAGATGTTTGTGCCATTATGTTTATCAGTGTAAGTTTATTCATATCATATTTTTATCATAACTTACATCAAACATACCATAAGTTGTTTGAATACTTTAATATTACGAATATTTGAGCCGTGATGGCTCAGGGGACAGAGCATTCGCCCTCCAATAAGGTGAACCGAGTTCGAATTCCTGCAATGGCTGGTCGATACGAATCCGCATCCGGCTTGCATCGACTACAGTGCTGACGTAAAATATACTCAGTGGTAGACGGATTATGAGTTAGAATCTCCTTGCCATCAGGCTAACCGTGGGAGTTTCTCGTGGTCTTCCTCTTCCTGTAACGCTAATGCGGGTTAGTTCCATAAAAAAGTCCTCCACGAAGGCAAACTTTCTCCCAACACTTGATCCAGGAGTTTCCTTGTCTTCTGGAATGGGTTCAAAATGACAAGACTACGGTGTTGAACATTAGTAGTAGTAAACCCAAAAAAATTGGTTCGGCTGTTCAACGACGGTTATAAAACAAAATATTACTTTATTACGAATGCTTTATAATCTTTTACTTTTAAAAATTACAAGAATCCGTTAATTTTAATGAAATTGAGCCATTTGTTGGGTTACATTTGAGATTAGTATTTATAACTAACATAATATTTGAGTATACTCTTTGCATTCATAAATCTACATTAAATTACTGAGCATTAAAAGTATTATGCTTTATTCCAGACGATTTACCCGGAGCCCTGGACCCCTACTGTTGTTGCCCTCATCGTTGTTATATGTTCCATCATCTCTATCATTGCACTATCTGTATCACTCTTTATATTTTTCTATTTTAAGTAAGTTTGAGATCTATTTATAAATCTTATGATTTTGAAAAATAGAAAAGAAAGAAAAATATTTAACTACGTGATATTTATTTATGTTTTTTTTAAATGCAAACTAAATTATATGTAATATTATGACAAGTTCCTGATAGAGAATCAAATTTTTTTTATAAATATAAATTTTGAAATAATAGCAAAAATAATAATGATAATAATTATAACAATAAAAATAATGTTTATTCTCAGGAAAATGTTTCTGTTACATACAATAAAAAACACAATTATCATTATTTTTAATGCCAGTTTTGACACTGATAACCTTTCAGGTTCTTAAATAAAATAAAAAAACAGAAAAAACAATGAATTTTTTATGAATGTCTGTTTTGAAGTAAAAAACAATAATTATGTTTATTAATGGCAAAGGTTTCTGTTATAAATGATAAAGAACACAATTATCGTTATATTTATACATGCCGGTTTCAATAAAGATAACTATTCAAGTTCTCGTACCAAGAAATAGAAAATGCAATAATCTTTTTTATAAATGCTAATTTTGAAATTATAATAATAATCATTATTGTCATAAAAACGTTTCTGTTACAAATATTAAACAGCATAATTATCATTATTTTTTAAAATGCCTAGTTTTGATAATGATAACATTTCAAGTTCTTGAACAAAAAAACCCAGAAAATACGATGCATTTTTTATGAATGCCAGTTTTGAAATAAAAACTGTAATAATGATTATTGTCAAGAAAAGTTTCTGTTATAAATAATAAACAGCACATTTATCACTATATTTATAAACACTGATTTTAATAAAGAAAATATTTCAAGTTGACGAACTAAGAAATGTGAAATGTAATAATTTTTTTTTTAATATAAATACCAGTTTTGAAATAATAATAATGGTTATTATCAGGAAAAGTTTCAGTTACAAATAATAATGGACATAATTATCGTTATTTTTATAAATGCCGGTTTCGATAAAGATAACATTTCAAATTTTTGTACAAAAAAAAAAAAAAAAAAAAAAAAAAAAANAAAAAAAATAGAGAATGCAATTATATTTTTATAAATGACAGTTTTGAAATAATAATAATGGTTATTGTCAAAAAAAGTTTCTACTACAAATATTAGAGAACACAATTAATGTTGATTAAAAATATCATGAAAAGTTCCTGAATCAATGCCTAAAGTTTCAGAGAACTGTACGTTTGATGCTCCGACAATATAATGACCTAAATACGAAAAGAGAAACTTGTTAATCAAACACAAACCCGTTCCAAAGCTTAAAAAGTTCAAAAAGGTTGTATTAATCTGTATTTATTTGTACTTTTAAAACACTGGTCTCGTATAGTTAAAAATTGTTTGCACTATTTTATGAACCTTTAAACTTTTCAACTTTATTAATCTTCAAAACCTTAAGTAAAAACTCTTCTTAGATACTTATTATTGATATCTGCAATATTATTGATATCGTTTATTTTATTTGAATTTTTATATATTTTTCTATTTCAGTTGCCTAAAGTGTAGCCGCTTAAAAGTACATCGAAATTTATCGTTTGCATTACTCCTCAATCTCGTGTTACTCATTGTAATATCCTCTCCTGTTTTGCTGAATGTTTCTTACAGAGATACGGTAATTCAAAAATAAAAATATGTTTGTTCGATTTTATTCAAAGAAAGCATTTCTTTTGTACATGAGTAATTATATTTCATTTCATTTAATTATTGCTTTATCAATGACTTAATCTCACAGAAATAAGTATTTTCATACCCCCAGAGTATTTCGTACTTGTTTTATGACGCATTCACATGTTTTTAGAATAAAACGTCTCATTACTTGCATAAATATCATCGACCATTTCGAGCGAAAAAAAAGGACGCCAAACAAAACTATTTTTTGACAAGGGAAAAACATATACCAAATTATATTCTCTTAAAGTTATTCTCTTAAAGTTTCTCATTAAATATTTCATATATTTTGTTTCTCATATTAGTTTTTCATAGATTTTGATAGCCCACGCGTAATATGAAAAACTGGCTAAGCCAAGGGCGAATTGAAAAACCTCAAGCAAATAGGGGTGTAAAGATAAGGAGCGGAAAATTAACGGGCAAAATGAATAGCGTATATCGTCTGGCTAACACTTAATACCCCTGACACCTAATCGACTCATCTGTTTCCGGATTTAAAACGGATGTTCACCTTTCCACTTTATCGCTAGTTTATCAGTAACTTTTTTTGTTCTTGTTAAACTAAAAGTTTAAAGTATTTTTATGTAATGAAGTATTTTTGTTATTTTTTGCAAATAAACTCTAAACATGTTTTTTTTAATCGTATGTTCTAAAAAAATTCATTTCAACATTTTTTTAAAAAAAAAATGAATTTTTTTACTTTAATTCCTAATAAATATGCTTTTATTACAATTTAAAACGATTTGATGGTAATTCGGAAAAATTTGCGTCATTTTTGTGCACGATTTTTTTTCCTTAAGTACCAAAGTGCATTTTCAGAAAAATGATTTTTTTTTAAAAAATATTTTCCAATTTTTTTTTATTTTGTGACTGAAATATACTGTTTGGCTATTACGAAATGAGTTACCGTCCTAGCTGAAAGCGACTTCCTTCAGAGCTGGTGTCAGACATGATACGCTATTACCTCTCGTCTCCTCTGTTAGATTAAAGTAACAGTTCAGCTGTTTCAATACAAATGCTAATTTCGCTGTTTTTTCCTGAACCATGGTAGACCTGTATGCATATTAGATCATTCGGAAAGCAATTTCTTCTATTCTCAACTGAGGACTTAATTGTATATTTTCACTGTCAATTTCCAACTTAAGCTTCATAATCAGTATATATTTTAACAGCTGACACATAGCAAGGCTTGCTTGTGAAGAAGTTCGACTGATTCTATGCAATAATTTTTGGTTGATGTCCATTCAAGTGTGGAAAGCGGAAAGCAACATTTTCGGCACATGCAGTCGGACTTCTATTTAACGAACTTCCATTTTGCGAATTTCTCGATTTTGAGATTTTTTTCGAGGTATCAAGAACATTTTGGAACATTTCGTAAAATAGCTTTCAAATAGCGAAGTGAATTTTCTATTTAACGAACTTTTCTTTGAGATCCACTTTCCCCATTTCTTGACATCCCCATTTCTTCTTGGCCCACATTTCAAAATTGTTTACTCATTTTCTGGGGAAAATGACACTGAATTGATTTTTGTAGCCACTTAACTTTTAGAGAGAGCAGTAATATCCCTTTCTCTTTTTGCTTGCCTTCCAATCGAAAAATTCAGACAAAATTAACAGATTTTATCAGTAGAAATTAAATTTACGAACGCATGTGGTAATGTATGTAAAAAATTACTTTTATAATAAATACAGATATAATTCTATACGTAAATTTAGTTTTTTTTTTAGTTGAAAATGTATGTAGCATGACTGGATAATGTTTTGCTCTATTCTTGCCTTCAATGCAGATTTTTTTATGGTTAAGATTCATGAAATAAATTGTAGATGCTAGTTAACAAGATAAAGGTGTTTCAATTGCTGCTTAAATTATGTCTAGTGTTTATGAATTTAAAACCTGTTTTGTGTTGCTTGAGTATTTCAAAAAGTGATATTCCATTTAACGAATTCTCCATATAACGAACTTACTTTGGGGATTTAGTGACTTCGTTATATAGAGGTCCGATTGTATTTTTCTTTCTTGCAATCGGAAAAGTAAAAACGCCGTTCAAGCAAGAAAGAAATTCTCCGATGTATATCGAAAAAGTGCTTTGAGATTACGCCGGTGACAAAACTGGTTAGAAAAATTTTGATCTGCCAATTTTGAGGAAAATGCTCTACGCTCCGGAAAGCCTGTTGAAGTTGATGAAGACATAATAACGAAATTAATTAAGGCAAACCGGCAAATAACAACTCATGAAATTAAATTTATCAAATTTGGACTATTCATAATCATTGGAACACCTAAGTATAATCTCAAAACTCGCTAGATGGGTTCCACATGTTCTGAGGGAATTTTGACGGAATTCTGAGAAAATTTTGACTTCGCTCTTTGACGTCTGATATTCGCTTCTCAAACGCCAAAAAAATTACTCATTTTTGAACAGCATCATCATTCATGAAGACAACATTCTACAACAAAGTTAAGATCTCGACGAAATTTTCTTTGGTGGTAAAACCTTTGCTTCAAATCAGGAGGTCATATTCAGTGGAAATTCTTAAAAGTGGAATTTCATCGGAAATATCATCTCCTGTAGTTAGTCATTAAGGCAATTGGTGTGATTGATCTTGTTTTCCAGTGGCGCCATCTATGGCCAAGAATTCGATTTCTGCCACACTCATAAATCGCATCCGTATATAGGGCGGATCCATTCATTCATCCACAGATCGTAATTTTGACCTGAATCGGAAAACGATCCATCTCCAATTCAGTACCCCACAGAGGTATAATTTGTTATATGAGGGCCGGGATAACCTGGTCGGTAGGGCGCTGGGCCCATATCCAAGAGGTCGTGGATTCGATCCTCGCCGGCCGAAGACTCCCCGTGTAGTAAATGGTGACTGATGCACGTNGTACTTTTTACTCGTTACTTTTTAAAATAAGAACTTTTTACTTTTTACTCGTTCCTTTTAGTAAAAATACTTGTACTTTTACTCGTTACTTTTTAAAAGTAACGTTGCCATATATGATCATCACTCATGAAGACAACATTCTACAAGAAAGTTAAGATCTCGACGAAATTTTCTTTGGTGGTAAAACCTTTACTTCAAATCAGGAGGTCATATTCAGTGGAAATTCTTTAAAGTGGAATTTCATTGGAAATATCATTTCCTGTAGTTAGTCATTAAGGCAATTGGTGTGATTGATCTTGTTTTCCAGTGGCGCCATCTATGGCCAAGAATTCGATTTCTGCCACACTCATAAATCGCTCCCGTATATAGGGCAGACCCATTCATACATCCCTTCATTTATCCACAGATCGTAATTTTGACCTGAATCGGAGAACGATCCATCTCCAATTCAATACCCCACAGAGGTATAATTTGCTATATGAACATGGTATACTTTGTGACCCGACAGATTTAACTTACGCCTGTCACCATTTACTACTACACGGGGAGTCTTCGGCTGCTTGGATTCGAACTATCGTTTTCATGAACTCGTGTCCATCAGCTCCCTGCCTACCAGGGTATCCCGGTCATCTCAGATAGTTTAGAAGTCATATGACTGAGATTAAAAATCCGGGGTGTTCCTGAAATGGTTATTAAAATATAGAAACTGGGAAAAGAGGTCATATGAAAGTAGTGGATAGATGGTATTCTAAAAGGTATTTTATGAAAATATTGCTTCTATGGTGATTGACAACAAAGTATTTTATGGTATTCAAAGTATCTATACTATTTTATTTTCCAGGAGTGGCTGTGCAAGAGTGTACTGGTGCTACAAATGTATTCGGGAATGTCAAGTATAAATTGGATGTTTGTGGAAGGTCTTCTTCTGCACAGTCGTGTCACCATCAACATATTTAAGCAGGATGCTCCCTTCAAAACCTACTACTGCATTGGATGGGGTAAAGCAACATTCACTGTTTCGTTTCAATATTTTCCTTTCAGCTGAATGATCGAATACCTTTTTTTTAAAAAATTAAAACTGTTAATGTCACAAAATTAATATCACAAAGAATCATCCATAATTGTAAATATTTTGACAGTCATAATTTAAATATTTTGGTCCTCTAATTGTTACAAATATTGTTTTAGTACTATTCCTTAAATATCGATTAGAATGCTGAGTAAACAAAAATTGAAACAAATATAAGTTCAAATTTATTAGTATGTTATAAATCAGTGATGGGCTTCATGCACGAAAATTTTATTCATGACTAAATTTATTCAGAATAAATTTATTCTGAATGATTATTCATATGAAAATTTAGTCATTATTCATCATTCATTACTCAAATGTATAAAAAATTTTGAATAATGATTGATGAATAAACTCATTAGTCATGACTAATTTTTCTGAATAAAATTTGAATAACCAGCAAAAAATGCAATCGATATGTCTTTGTCTATAACGAGATGCAAAACATCGTTTGCTCTTAAACATCTTATTTTAGGAATTAAACTATAAAACTAAGACAGGTATGACTATTTTTATGTTATTTTAACTTACTCCAGCGTAACATACTTAGTTGTGCTAAAAAGTAGGTTTATAACAGTTTAGTTACTTAAGTTCATTTTGAAATTTTGTTCTAAAATCTATAAAACGCAATTTTTTATAGTTTTTGAAAGAAAACGATAATAAAGGATTAACGTTTTATTTGTAGTTGTCATAATCATAGTCAATTAAAGTATTCCGTGCCCATTTTTGTTGACCAGTGAAATTATTGAGTTATTCTTGACTAATGAATAAAGGATACTGAATAACGAATAATGAATGATTTATTCTTTATTCAAAATATTTCTGACTAATGAATAAATCTTTATTCATCATTCATTATTCAGATTTTGAATAATTATTCATCATTCTTTATTCATTATTCTGAATGACAAATGCCCATCTCTGTTATAAATTACTTATGTAATAAATAATTCAATAACTCGTGTCATTAATTTTATTTAACATTAAAGTGGCGAACAGGGCGGCCTATGATGGTTTTGTGCCTGCCGCCCCCGTATTTTAAATTCAGACCATGATCTTACATTTCAACACAAGAAAAAGACAATGCATAACGATAATTGTTTATATTGAATTTTTCATTTAGAAGCAATTTTTGACTTATATTTATAAACATTGTATGAAGCAATCGAATTTAAAAAAAAAACAATATATAATTAATAACTGTGTTTCTTAAATCTTTGCATTAAGAAACTAGTTTTTATATCGTATTTTAGCACATTGCAAGAAGAGTAAAATGTAAAAACAATATGTGGATTAAAAGAAATGTTACATTTTTTTTTAAAAATCCTATTTTTTAGGCATTCCTGCTCTCTGCATTGGTATTTGGTGCTTTATGATGCATTTATATCACAACACAACCTGCTTTATTGGATATGGAAATCTCCCTTTTATTTGGGTCATCACGGGACCCATGTTGGCTGCATTATTGGTAAGATTTATTTTGACAAACATCATGTCAACAATATCCATGTAATCCCAAAGGAAACTTCAGTCAAAATTATAGGGGTACTGATCCATTTTGGGGAAGAGTAAAAAGTAACAATTTGTCAAATCTTGTCCAATAGCAAGTGTATCTCCAACAATGCATTTTACACTTCAGTATGAATTTAGGACTGTAAAAAATCCTCTCAATACCCTGTCACAAACTGGATTGTATTGCAATATATCGACTTAGTGGCAAAGAAAGGAACAACGTTTTTGCGAACCACTAATGATCAACTGATCTACTAAATATCTGGATTGCTGATTCAATGATTACAGCTTGAATCCCGTTTTGGCGAAAAACGGCAGGGAGAGATAAAGCGTAGGTTTCCCAAAACTCCAGCTTTATCACTTTTTCGAACAACTGTTCCCTCCCTTGATTCTTTAAGAGAAATCTAGAAAAAATTTATTTCTTATAATGAAAACAAATGCACCATAATTTCTTAGGTGTTGTTTCTAATGACCCTTGGACAAGCCAAGCTCGTGAGACATTGGCCTTTGCAAACCAAGTCAGGAAGATGCGCCGTTACGTTTGAAAGAGCACCACAAAGCTGAACGTATGTCTTAGCTCAGAACCCATTGGATAGATGTCAGTATCCCACTTCCGTGAGGCCACTTCTACAATTTAGACTTCTGAAGAGGAAGGAAAAGTTCGCCAGGTCTCTAAACCCATTTTACTGCTGCGCAACAAACCACAGGACTCTCAATTCCTCAAATTTAACGATCACGTATATCGGATGTACTCTGTGCCTCTTATAGGAGTCGAGGATTGAACCTCAGCCCCTCCGGACTGGACGCCAATTCTCTAACTAATGGGCTACCAAGACCCTGGGAAATAGTGTAGTGCATTTAACTATCAATGAGTAGTTAAGGTGCGTGCTCACCCAGGCAGACACAGTGCGATAAAAATGTTTCATGCTGCAAGCTGGGTTAGAATCTGGTACATTTGTGCCCCTAGCTTGATGCTGTGACCATTACGGAAAAATGTGTGAATAGCCCGCAAACGAGCTCATAAACATTCTATAACAACCGTTCAAACTAGAGGCCAAATCTACAAATTTTTATTAAAGTTCGTTACAATAACAAGCTAGGATTCTTTTTTTTTCTTCATAAAAGGGAGCTGACAGTAAAAAATAACTACCAGCTTCTTCTGAAAATTAACTACCAACTTTCCAACTTTCTAGAAATTTCGAATTTCGAGTGTATATCGCCAGTGACGTCAAAACTCAGCACTAATTAATTACAACCCACTGATTGACAACAACCATATTACTAACTATTTGAGTGCGCGTAAATGAAACGCAGCAGTAATTAATCATTGTTTCAATTCAATGGTATTTCACTAAATATATATCGCTGAAATATTGCTTACTTAATTCTTGCATCATTACATTTTGTTACAGGTAAATACCGTGTTTCTGATAGATATAATAAGAGTTTTAGTCACAAAAGGTAATACTCATCTGACTGCCGATACTAACCAAGTGAGATGCACGCTTTATGATGGCCTACCCCAGCAGAAATACTGTCCCTGGCCTCACACTCAGTCGGCAGTCAACTCATGTGGTCGCAGGTAACAACTAAACTCTATCCTCATATCTCTGTAATTATTCATTAATAACTTTTTTTTGCAGCCGACAGACATACAATTTAAAATAGTTGTAGTTCATTTACGTCGCACTAGAGCTGCAAAATGGGCTATTGGCGATGGTGTGGAGAACATCCCTGAGGATGATCGGAAGACATATCATCACAATTTTGATTTTCTGGAGAGGGAAAAGAACCCCAGCTTCGGTAACCGGACGACTTCGGTAACCGGACAGATTAACGAGGATCGATCAGCACACCCTCGGTCCCTACGCAGACTGATCCAAGTGGTCACTCACCCGCACACTGACAACAGCCAGTGATGCTTGACTTCGGTGATCTGTTGGGAACCGTGTCTTAACGATAAGTCCACTGCGGAAACAATTTAGAATACACGGCTTATTCTGAAACCGAAATCCTCAATGTATATTTTTAGAGCTCCTGTATAAAATGAAGAAAAAAAATTCCCACATTATAGATCTCAAATTAATATTTAAGAGAAGAAAAAAAATTTTTTATCGAAATTTTGGCAAATAGCTACCAAAGAAAAAGAGTTCAAGTGACGGGTAGCCTCTACTGCTTCTTTAGTATGACCTGTTCAGAAGTACATGAAGAAATAGTTCATAATAGGGGAAGAGCCCCTAGTGGCGTAGGAGAACATTTCCTAGCAAAGGTTCCTATGAAGTTTTAATCCAGATGATGAACCCAAACTCTCCTAGAAGTATGTCGCAACTTTTATGCTACCTCTTATTACATGTAATATTTTTAAACTTGTACATTTCGACAAAAAATTGACTAAATACGTCGTTTTATTTTTTTCTACTAATTGGCAAAATGGGTGTTATTTTGGGTTTGATTGCGTGCTCACCTCATTTGGACGTCAATCCAGGGTAATTCCAGGTATGTGAAACCTGAAAAAAATATCAAAATTAAAAATTTACTATTCTCTGGCCAGAAATTCTGAGAAACGCAGCACCAAAATTACTAATTTAGTTGTTTGATTTGTTTTTTTTTATCATTTCATATCTGAATGAATTTTGAATTAACTCAATTTTAATTTGATTTCTGCTTGACACAGGAAAGCAATCAAAGCCACTGCACTACTTTTTCCTCTACTCGGTATACCACATTTGATATTTTGTGTTAATCCGAAAGACAACGGAAAACTAGAAGATGCTTACATGATTTTTAATGCTTTCGTCAAATCAACACAGGTAAGCACTTCCAAAATTTATAATTCGCATCATAGTTATCATGATTTAAATCACTTGATTTAAATCATGATAACTCTGATTAAAACCCTAATTTAAATCACCTAATTTTTTTTTTCAAAACTCATAGATTAAAGCCCCAATTTAAATCACCTGATTTTTCTTAAAAAATCATTGATTAATGCCCCAATTTAAATCACTTGACTTTTTTTTTAAATCATTGATTTAAATCAACTTTAAATCCCGTTAATTTAAATAAAGTTAATTTTTTAAAAAAACATTATTATAAATATAAATAATTCCTTGTTAAATACATTTTTTAAAGGGTGATTTTCGTAACTGTCTGATTTCAATATTAATTTCTGACTAAGAAGTAATGAAAAAAATATGAATGTAAATTAAGTCATTTTTTTGCATGCCCTTTCATGATTTTATTTAAAAAAAACACTAATTTAAATAAAAGTAATTTTTTTTTAAATATTTATATAAACTGATTTTTTTCTAAAAATATTAATTTAGGAAACAAATATTTCTTATACACTATAATTAAAAAGGACATTATTTAGGGGTGTTTTTTTTAAATTCTAATTTCATTGATTATGAAGATTTCTTACTAAGAAAAGGATATGTATATAAAATTGCAATGTATGCATAAAACATATTTCAGTTGTACTTGTTTATTTTTTTATGTTTATTTAAATGCAGTGTTTTTAAAACTTGTTTGATATATAGTCTGTGTATATCAAGACTTTTTCTACCCAGATTAACTTTCTTTAGTTATATTTTCTGAACTAAACTAATTTACTGTTCATTAGATATTTAACTGACAAATCATCTAACAATTTTTAACATTCATTAGCAAGCTGAGCTTAAGAAACATAATTTTGATTTTATCTATTCAGTGATTAGTTTTTAATATTTAAATAGTATCAACTATTTTAGTAAGAAATTGCAACTATATTGTTTCTTTAAAAAAATGATAATTATTAATACACTTTATTGGATGTTTTAGTCGGTAAAGGTAGAAAAAAAAATTGTGATTTAAATAAAAAAATTCAATTTCATTCAAGATAAATTCGATTATTCTCATTTTATTTCGTTTTATTTAATTTTTTATTTATTTATTCATTTTTGAAAAATCCTGATTTTTGCCAAACTTGATGTGTTTGTAATTTTATTGAAATTGATTATGAAGGTAAGGCTGTGTAAATTTGTTTTCCTTTTTTTACCCAATAAACATAGTTTTTACCCAATACATAGCAAATAATTATCTTTACTTATTTGCATAAGATAGATTTTAATTTTTTTTTCTATTTTTATAGGGTCTGTTTGTATCTGTTCTTTATTGTTTCATGAACAATGATGTAAGTACACAGAAATGCAAATAATTTTTAAAATGCACTATTTTTGCTCTAAATTTAGATAAAAAAAATTTGAATTATAACAGAATTAGGAATTAAAAATTTCTATTATACATCCTTCATATGTCCCACAGTGGATTGATTGCGAAAACGTTGTTCCCAGTAGGACGCCGAAGTTGAGCTGCGGTTAGTAAGCGGGTGGGTGACCACTTTGATCAACTTGCATAAGGACCGAAGGTGCACTTTATCAGAACTGGTCAAACTGTTCTACCATAAAGTACTCGACTTCACGCGCATGTCATCAGGTTACCCAAGCGGAGGTGCCGTCCCCTCTAAATTGTAATGGCATCTTCCGATCATCCTAAGGGATGTTTCCTAGGCAGTCGCCAATAGCCCAACGTGTGCCGTGGTGGCTCAGGGAATAGAGCGCTCGCCTCCCAATGAAGTAAGTGGGTTCATATCCCCGCGATGGCTGGTTGAGTCGAATTCCGCACCCAACTCGTTCCGACCTCAGTGCTGACATAAAATATCCTCAGTGGTAGACGGATCATGGGATAGAGTCCCTAAGCCGCTAGGTTAAGTATAGTAGGCTAAGTCCCTTGTCCGCTAGGCTGTGGTTTTTCATGGTTTTCCTCTCTAGGTAACGCAAATGAGGATTAGTTCCGTCAAAAAGTTCTCCCCGAGGACAAAATTTCTTCCGATACTTGATCCTGGAGTTCCTTTGTCTTCTGTATTGGGTTCAAAATTATAAGGCAACGGTGTTGAGCACTGGCAGCTGTAAACTCAAAATTGGGTCAGTTATCCAACGCAGTCATAAAATAAAATAATATAGCCTATCGTGCAGCTTTAGTGTGACGTAAATATAGTACCTACCTACCTTATCATTTTCATACATACCTTATCATTCTGAATGTAAGTATGCATATCTCAATGAAAGAGTAATTTGCAAACATTATAAATTTAATATTTTTTTTTGGGGGGGAAATGCTAATATTTTCGAATTATTGTTTCTTAAATGTTTCAAATTGTTATTGTTTCTTAGATTTAATTTAATATAAGAAAGAAAAATTAAAGCTAACGAAATGAATGAAAATTAAGAGAAGAAAATTGGATTACAAACCTAATTTGAATTATAATATAAAAAAAGATTATAAATGTTGATTCAAAGCAGCCGTTGCAAAATTAAACGGAAAAAAACAGCACAGGAAAAAAAAGCACCAGATAAGTAGCACCTCTTTAGTAATCCAATGAATTTAACAACCGATTAAATTCGTGTCGTAAAGCCGAATGCAATTAAATATTTATTCGAATGAAGTTGAATATTTTTTAGAAAATATAATTAAAACATAAGGATTAAATGAAAGTGTACTGAAAAGAATTTTCCCCTGGTTCATGCTATGGAATAAAATTAGAACTCTTAAGCAATTCTAATATTGCCCTAAATTTCAATAATTACACCTATTGTATTGTGACATAATTACAATTTACAAATAATTGTTCTTAACTCGTTATTTTTTTTTAAAGTTTTATTAAATTGAAACACTCTATCAATTTTACTCTTATCAAAAGTCACTGAGAGACAGTTAATTTATTTAATTGATATTTCATTTATAATAAAGCTATTATATATTATATAATGGCATTAAAAATATATAATGTATTAAGGAGACAAAGGGCTTTCAAATTTTTTTTTTTGAAATTATAAAGGGATTTGCTTGAAATTTTCAGGATACATTTATATTGCTAAAAACAACTTTTATACAAAATTTCAAAAAAAAATTTCAAAATTTAAGAAATTAAAAAATTTAAATTTTTCAATTTTTTATGTTTTTTTAATATTACTCCTCGCGTCTGAAATTTTGTCAAAATGACAAAATTCTTTTAAACTATTACATATTAGGTAATATTGAAAAAATTGTTGGAAGTACTTTTTTTATTTTTTATTATAGAAACAAATAACATTAAAAAAACAGTAAGAAACCTACATTTTTAGGAAAAAATCATGATACCTCTATAAAATATCATGTATAAAAAAAATACTATTCACTTAATTCAAAAAACTTTTCCAACAAAATGTTAATAATATTCATNTATCAATTTTACTCTTATCAAAAGTCACTGAGAGACAGTTAATTTATTTAATTGATATTTCATTTATAATAAAGCTATTATATATTATATAACGGCATTAAAAATATATAATGTATTAAAAGTTCCTTTCAGTCTATTTCAAATTAAAACTAGAATATTAATTGACTGCTTAAAAAAATATCTAATTATATTCGAAGAATTATTTAATTACATTAAATTCATAATGGCTTGAATAGAATCTGGCGTTTTATTTATGTAATAGATAATGAGGTGTTTTTTCACCAGGACTTTTTTTTTCCTCAATGCATTTTTTTTCCTTTGTTCTTTTTTTTCCAAAGGGTAGGTTGGGTTACGCGGGGGCCGCGAAAAGCCGCAAACCCGCTTCGCGGGTCGGCTGGGCAGGGATAGCCTGGTTGGTAGGGCACTGGGCCCATGTCCAAGAGCTCGTTGGTTCGATCCCCGTAAGCCGAAGACTTCCCGTGTAGTAAATGGTGACTAACGCACGGTAAATCTGTCGTGTCGCAAAAGTCCTCCATGTTCCCATAACAAATCAATACCTCTGGGGGTACTGATCCAAGACTTTCCTTGTCTTCTGGATCAATTCAATTTTGTACTTGTCACTGTGCTCAGCAATTAATACATGGGTTTTAGTAAGATGCACAAAATTGATGACACAAAATAAAACAGTAGATGCTATTTCAATATCGAGCATGTCACTAAACTTTATAATAAATACATGGGGGCTTTCAAATTCGACTAAATTTGTTTCGAAGCTATTTTGTCCGAAGCTTGCTTAATTTTGAGAAACTCTTTTTTACAGTCAAAGCTAATTACTAGGTAATATTACATCAAAATTAAGTAAAAGTATTACACGAAAATTTGTTTTTGGCATAATCTGATTTTATGACTGTAAATTAAACTCTCTAGTCAAACTCAAAAAACTTTTTGCCAGTGATTTAAATGCTCTCGAATATCCTTTTAGATCCTTTTGTCGGTCAAAAATTTTTATGCCAATAAAAAGTAACCTCTTTTCAGCATTTTATCCAAACGTTTACGTGAAAGTTTTATCCAAATTAACACGTGTAGATTAAATGTAGAGTAGCCTACATATGTCTAAATATATAACCTACATGTCAGAGGTTTGAATGTAATGGCCGTAGTAGCCCAGTAGCTAGAATGTCGGACTCCGGTCCATAAATGCCGGTGTTTGATTCTCAACTTCACTCTAAGACCTACAGAGTACACGCAATTTACTTACTTGTTAAATCTGTAAAATTGAAAGTCCTGTGGACGATTCCTGAGAATTACCATTTGTTCAGGGATCTGCCGAAAATTCCCTTCCAAATCAGATCTACGTCAAAATTTTTGAAGTGGCCTCACGAAAGAGTGATGCTGCCATCCATCCGGGAAGTTCTGAGCTAAGACGTACTTTTACCCTTACGGTGCTCTCTTGGAAACGAAGGGCACACATTACAGACTTAATTGGCAAAGGCCAATGGCTGGCATTCTTGGCTTGTCCAAGGGTCATAAGAAACAACAAACAGTTTTGAATGTTGGTTGTTACTCTTCCCTATTTTGATATCAACTTGTTTTTATTAAGATATATAGTTTTGTGGGAAACATGAAGCTCTCTAATCAGGTTTCTAATCGCGAGTTATACCCAGACAGATTTAGGTGTAGATTGCTTCGAATGCATTTTAGCTTTTTAGTTAGTTTCTTGGGCAGAAGACCCTACCATAAACAGTAAACGCGTGATCTACATTGCAGATGACGACTTCGCGACATTATTCAGTTTTTAACTAGTTCCACAAATATTTCTCAATCTATCAAAATTCTTAGATGTCTAAAGAAAGTTGCATTTAACGACTTAAATACTTACCTAAATATTCTTAAATACCTAAGATTCTTTACCTAAATATTCTTATTCCACAGGTTCAGACAGCATTGCGGAAGGCTTATATGCGCTCCGTCTTACGCCGCACTCCAAACCAAAGATACACCTGCCGCACCAGAGGGATGTCTCAAACTTCTGGAACATATCTGTCTCATTCGGATGGCAACCCTTTGAGCGATACGACAGGAAGATGCAAAGCTTCTTCTTCAAGAGCAGTTTTAAGACTCCAAGAACTCCCTACGAGAAAGGACATTCGAACAAAACCTGAATGCATGACTGTCATCTTTTAATTCATCCACCTTCACATTCCTAATGTACAAGCAAACACGTCAGGTCATGTCCAGAATGTACGACTGTAACATTTAAATAAACCCTCTCCATAAATTGTTTGCAAAATAAAGTGAAACTATCAATATATCAGTACAGAAAATGTCCCGTACGCTGTTAGAATTTTCATTCTAAAATTATGGTTAAATAACTGGCAACTGTCTGTCCATCCGATTAACCGTAAAGTTTACGGTAAAGAACATTTTTTACTTTTATTGTTTTGAAATCATTTACAATTAGAAAGGTTATAAAACCATGAATACAAAACTATACAGTTTTTTAACCATTTACAACTAGCATTTTGCAAAAACGCACACAAAAAATATTTAACTAAATATAAGAGCTCGGCTTTTCGTAAGGTAATGGGCATTGGAGAGTGCCGGACACTAGAAATTCTTCGTGTGTTGAAGGGGATGGAGCAAATATTGCGGTGTCAATACTGGGATGCGAACCCCAGTTCCGCCAGTCATGAGACTGACAGATTAGTCCGCTTGGCTATGATGTGTACGCAGTTGCAAAATTAGTGCCAAAATGGATTGGCTCAAATAATACGCCACATACAAATTGCTCTAGAAAACATGTATTTGTCCAGGAAACATGGCATATATATATATACAAGTCCAAAAAGATGTACAAAAAGATTAAAGTAGAAAATAAGCTATATTTCAATTAATCACGCAATTACACAATATTTATGTTAGTCCAAAAAGTACTCGCGACATATATATTAAATGGTCCAGAAAATAATGAAAAAAATAAATAAATTGGTCCAGAAAGCATGCCACTCAAAGATTAGTCCAGAAAGCATACCACGCAAAGATTGGTCTAGAAAGCATGCCACGCAAAGATTAGTCCAGAAAGCATGCCACACAAAGATTAGTCCAGAAAGCATACCACGCAAAGATTGGTCCAAAAATACGCCACATATTCATTAAACCTAGAAAACAAACACATATACATTGGTCCTGAAAGTACACGCTACATAAATATTGACCCAGAAAACAGGCTCTATATAGATTGGCTCCAAAAAAATCGCCACATACACTATCTAGCCATTAATGACCGGACACCCCTTGAATGGCAGGTGGACTCGTCCTGGCGGAAAAAATACGGAACCTGTGGTGGGGGGAAGACCATTCACAAGCAGGCGACGGCCACACGAGCGTTAACAGTGAAAATGAGGGGACGGCGAGAGCTGAATGAGACGGAAAGGGGTATGATCATAGGCGCCCACCGATTTGGTCATTCCATACGTGCCATCTCCGACAAGTTTCAGATACCACGGTCAACAGTTCGTGACGTCGTGTTGAAATGGGAACGAGAGGGAGTGATAAAACTTCAGTCCTGACCCGGCAAGCCCGAAATAATCTCCGACAGGGATCGACGATCTCTTCGACGTGTAGTGAAGGCAAACCGACAAATGTCGTTGGACACTGTCGCTACCAACTTCCGGGCTGCATCTGGCGGTGTTGCCAGTACACGTACCATTCGTCGGGAGCTGATTGCACAAGGATTCCATGGACGAGCAGCAGCACATAAGCCAAACATCTCTCCATCAAACGCCCGCCACTGATTTCAGTGGAGCAGAGCACGTCGCCAGTGGACAGTAGAGCAATGGAAATGCGTTATGTTGAGTGATGAGTCACGCTGCATGTAGTAGCACTCTGATGGACGGGTGTGGACCTAGAGAATGCCCGGAGAGCGGTACCTACCGGAGTGCATTGTCCCCACTGTGAAGTTCGGTGATGGAGGAATTATGATGTGGTCCTGTTTCTCATGGTTTGGCCTTGGACCCTTGGTGTTAGTGCGTGGAACCCTGAACGCAGAAGGGTATAGAGACTACTAACTTGATACTAGCGCCCCATGTATCCGAAATGAGGGGTGTCCGGTCATTAATGGCCAGATAGTGTATATATCGCTCGGGAAAATACACCACGCATGTATTTGTCCAGGAAGCATGCAATGCAGGTCCAAGAAAAGGCACAAAAGGATTGTTGCAGAAAATGAGCCACATATCGAATAACCCAGAAGTTACTCAATATTTATGTTGGCCCGAAAAATACTCACTACATATTAATTGTCCACTAGACCCAAATAAATAATGTCATATTTATATTCCTCTTAACTGTCGATAAAGATGCTTTAATCAAATTCCTTACTTTTCTTATAATTTTTCGTTGTAATTACGAACTCCAACCCATAAAGGTAAATACAATTTTATTTTTACGCACACATTTACTCTGTAAAGGTGTACTAACAGGGGAAAAAAATTATAAACCCTTGTTTTTAAATGATAAAACTGTAACAAAGTGCATGATTTGTAAAATTTTAACTTCATCCCACGAGATTCTCATCGTGGTGAATATTCCTCGAGACCATTTTTTTGCATGCATTTCATGTTTTGATATGAATGTTTTATATATATATATATATATCACGTCATGTTGTATTGCACTAAAATAAAAATAATAAAATTATAGTTGTTGAAAATTCAATGGTAAACATTATACATATATATGTATGTATGGTAAAGTGGAGTAACACCGAGCAGCTAAGCTTCGAATGCCGGTTGGAGCTGAACTGTTCGACCTAGAAAAATGTCTGATTTAACCAAGATATATATTTTCTTAGTTGTATGTAATATATTATCCTTGAAAAGTCATAGATGTATAACTTATTTTATAAATTATTTCTTTTCTAGAAAAAGTCGAACCAGGCACTCTATTGTTAACTCCATGGAAAATCGAAAAATACTAGAATTTCAGCAAAAAAAGTAGCTGACATTTCTATTTTATATATATACTAGGGGGCTCCGCCCCCTGCTCGCTACCGCTCGCCAACCCCGGAGAATTGCTACACAATTCTTTTTTGTTTGCTTCGCAAACAAATTTTAATACATGTATATAAGGATATAAATGCGCGGCAGGGCATAAGTACGACTGTACGATTCTCCCAAATACTGATTTTCATCTATTTCTCGAAGACGATTAGCTGCCCTACTTCGATTTTCTCTTTGGCGGGCATTAGTAAGCTCTCGATTATTTTGTCTATTTATTCTTCGACGCTCTTGTTCATTTTGACGAAACGTGGGATCCAATCTCCGCTGTCTGCGATATTCTCCATCGCGATCTGTCCTGTCAGACATTATACTGAAATTCCAAATGATTGAAATGAGTTGAATAAATAAATGTGATTTAAAATTTAACCATTTTAAGGTAAGCAAGCCTCAGTAAGCTTTATAATAGCAAACAACAAAAATGTAAACATTAAAAGATATCAATCACTGGATAGGCATAAGAATGATAAGATAAGATGAGATNGAACCTCGCTAACTCGAACCTCGATTTCACGAATTTTTCGTTATCTCGAAGAAAACAGAATTCCCTTCAAATTTCCTATACACTCAATGTTAAAAAAAACTTGATTTCACGAATTTTTTTTTCTTAATCTCTCGATAACTTGAATTTTTTTTTTCATAAATAGTGTAGATTTTTTTCCTGAAAATAAAAAAAATATTCCAAAAAATTTTAAGAATGGAAAACCAATTCACATAATGATACACTTTTTTAAAAAAAATGGTCATAAAGACCTCAGTGGCATGGAATGATGAGTCTTCCTCTACGATAATGAATGGCTTCAAGAACGCTGGATGCATTAAAGATCACGAAAGTAGTCAAACAATCAATATCATTAATTCTGTTGAAAACTTCACCGAAAATGATTGGGACAGATTGACTGGATTCATGAAACTTGATGACATGGAATTTCATGACTTTGTAAACGTAGATGATGCAGTAGCAGTGTGTGGTCACTGGGATGACAATGATATCATCGCTCAAACGAAAGCTTCTTGTGAACTATCGGAAGAGGATGAGGAAATCGAAGATTTACCGCCAAATGTTAATAACAAACAAGCACTTTCTGCAGTGGACACTGTAAGCAGATTTATTGAGAGGCAGCCGAATATGTCAGAAGAGGCATTAAAGATATAGTCCACTTAGAAAATGTTATAGANGTAACAGTGTGTGGTCACAGGGATGACAATGATATCATCGCTCAAACTAAAGCTTCTTGTGAACTGTCAGAAGAAGAGGATGAGGAAATCGAAGATTTACCTCCCAATGTTACTAATAAACAAGCACTTTCTGCAGTGGACACTGTAAGCAGATTTATTGAGAGGCAGCCGAATATGTCAGAAGAGGCATTAAAGATATAGTCCACTTAGAAAATGTTTAGAAATGTCATCTCGAATTTTTTCTCCCCTCCCTTCAAGTTCGAGATATCGAGGTTTGACTGTATATATATATGTANAGCATTTTTCTTTATTCTACCATCGATAACATGCAATTTTCGATAATTCGAATTTTCGGCATCTCGAATTTTTTCTCCCCTCCCTTCAAGTTCGAGATATCGAGGTTTGACTGTATATGTATATGTATTAACTATAAAAGTACAGTTTAACAGTCACTAAAAAACATATGTTATATTATTGTCATAATTAAATTTGTTCTGAAATATGAAATTTAAAAAAAAGTAGTTCAAAAAACATTTATTTCATGGATGTTTAAAAAACTTTTAAGTAGTTGATTTTGTAAATTAAAGAAATTTCTATGATGTATAATTTTTTATATTAGATCTAAATAACTGCGAGAAGTGAGTCGTGTTTGATAGATTTTACCCTAAACCAGAAAAAGACTCCGGTGTTTTATGTCGTGTTTCATAACCGTAAACTCTTAAAATGCTAAATATAACATTTTTAACTTATTTTGACAAAATGATGTAAAAATATGAAAATATGTTTAATTGAAATTCTACTTTAAAAGGGATAAAATGTTTCAGCGTACCTGCAAAATGAAGTTGTGATTTAAATTTCGTAAAAAAATCATTATATCGTGGGCAAAACAAACAACCATAATTAAATGGTTGTTTGTTTTGCTAGCGATTAGTTGATTCTTCAATCCAAATTTCAATTTACTACTCTTACCTGAATAAACTAATAACATTGAACATAAACATGGAATACATTAATAAGAGAAAAGCTTGACTCAACTATTAGTTGGGGTGGGTAAAGGAAAGCTAACTGCTGCTTTTGAAAGATAAGACCATTTTGAGAAAAGAGTAAGATTCGAAATAAGATATTACCAAAGAAAAAGGAAAAGAAATATTTCAGTACTGCGATTGAGAATTATCAGGAATTTAATAATCTTTAAAACCATTAACGTACTTAAAATAACAAGCATCTTAGTATGTGAATATCCAATCATTAGATCATAAGATATTTCCGTCCTTTATTTTGCACCTTGTACGTAAGAAGATTTGTAAAAAATTTATCATCTAAGAAGCAAACAAAAAAAAATTCCAGGTCTAAGAACGTAAATTATAGTAATCATGCCGAAAAATTCTTAAAGTTTACTTATTGCTATATTTTTTTTTTAATGGCGGGCACTTGGGGATTGTCCCACGAGTCACAGGAATGCCAGAACTGATACTCTTTTCTCATTACCCAGTGGGCACCTGTGTCGAAGCCACGGCGGTGGAGCAACGTCACCCGTGTCACACAACCACAAACCCGTTTATAGGGCAGGTCACATTCACACAAAGGAGAAAGGACATAGAACACACAGAGAGAAAGGACATAGAACACAGAGAGAGAAAGGACATAGAACACAGAGAGAGAAAGAAACATCCATGTCCTGAGCAAGATTCGAACCTGCGGCCAATGGCTCCGCAGTCACTTATTGCTATTAATGACCGGAAAAGGGCAACAGGGGGATTAAAACCCATCAAAAACCTGTTTATTTGACTATTTGTGCAAAATTGCGGTCACTAGAAGCTAGCAACAGTTATTAAATTCTTCACGCCTTCCCATGGGATTCCGGATTCTTATCCCAGCAATGGCTGGTCGATACGAATTCTACACCCGACTTGGTCCGACCACAGTGCTGACGTAAAATATCCTCAAAGGTAGATTTATAATGGGTTAGAGTCCCCCTTACCGTCAGGCTGACCGTGGGAGGTTTTAGTAGTTTGTCTCTTCATGTAACGCAAATGCAGATTGGTTTAATCAAAAAGTCCTCCAAGAAAGCAAATTCCCCCAATACTTGATCTAGAGGTTCCTCTGCCTTCTGCATTGCGTTGAAAATTATAAGGCTACGGAGTTGAACATTACTAGTCGTAAACCCTAACTGTGACCGGCTGTTCAAAGACGGTTATAAAATATAACTAATTAGATAATAGTTAAATTACGAAACATTTTTGTCACATAAATATTAATATTAAGATCTCTATTGAACATAGATTTTTAAATTTATTTGCTTATTTATTTATAGAAATTTCTAAAATTGTATATTAATACGGGTCATTACAAAACAGAATATTTATTTTCATTAACCTATCGAAATTTTTTTTCATATTTGTAATAAACAAAATCAAATTGAGTTTAAATTTCTTCTGTTATCTAAAGTAAATTTAATTAAATTAATTCTGACTAATCTTTAATGTATAGAACATTAATTTTGTTCCTTATGGAAGAAAATCAAAAAAATCCAAGTATCGCAATCGAAATAATCTTTTTGTTCTTGTTGCATCTTTCAAATATTCGCAAAGAGTATTGATAATCTCATTCTTTTTGTTACACTTTTAATCCTTGTATGAAAAAAGGGATTTTTTCATGTAATGGCAAAAACTTTTCAATGCTTTTAGTTTACAGAAACTATTATAGTTATTGCAAAACAATTATTTTTATGGCCAAATTATTTCAACAATTGATAAAATTTCCTAACAAATAGTTTCTTGATAATCGTCAGAAAACAATTTAAAAAAGAATAGAACTCATCAATTAATTGCTTTCAAGTAATTGCTGCAATTTTCTATTTAGTAAATCTCGCTTGCAACTATTGATTTAAGTAATTAAAGACTATCTTGCACGAATATTTTTTCCTGGTGAAAAATGTAAACTTTTAATAAAATATAGTTTTTTATACCTCATTTATGATAGTTTCAATCATTTCCTGAACTAAGCTCAGGCTACAAGTGCTCCGGAAAAAAATTGTGGTAAAATAAATTACCATACAGCATGGTTAATAAAATATTAATTTTAACCTCTCATTTATGATAGCTTCAGACACTGCCTGCACTCAGTTCAGGCTAAAGTGCTTCGGAAAAAATTCTAGTAAAATTACCCTACAACATGGTTAATAAAATATTTATTTTAACCTCTGATTTATGATAGCTTCAGACACTGGCTGCACTCAGTTCAGGCTAAAGTGCTTCGGAAAAAAATTGTGGTAAAATAAATTACCTTACAGCATGGTTAATAAAATATTAATTTTAAACTCTCACATATGATAGTTTCAGACACTGCCTGCACTCAGTTCAGGCTAAAGTGCTCGGAGAAAAAAAATTTCGTAAAATTACCCTACAACATGGTAATGACATTTCAACTAAAAAAGTAAACCAATAGAGACTTGGTAATAAAACCAAAACATACAGTATTTAAACTCTTCATTTGGCAATTTATCCATTCGTATGGTAAAAGTTTATGAGAAATTCTGGTTTGTAAAATTATAGTTCTTATTACCCCACATTAAGCAAAAAATACAAAACTGAAAGGTAAATTTGATCAAAAAAATGGTTTTTATTCCATGCTATGATATCATGATAAAATTACCAAATTTTTTCACACGTTATGAAACCATATTTCATTGTTTATTTTACCTTAAGTGATTACCAAAGCAATTCGGTGGAAACTACCGAGCATTTTTCGGTGTTCCCATAGAGCCAGAAACACGGTAAATTCTACGATGTGCAGGTAATTTTGACAATGCTTTTTTCTCAGTGAGTAAGATTGTAAGTGATTTAAACTTAATCCATTATAATGGCATTCACTTTTGAGAAATACTTGCATTACTACTTTTTATTGGATTTTAAATAGTTGTTCAAGGAATTCCTTAAAATAACTTGTAGAGAATATAGCCAAAAACAGAATCATTAAGAATTTTGTTCGTTTTTTTTATAGCAAGAAGTATTTAAAATAGCTTCTGTTAGAAATGTGCCAAATGCATTAATATT
Source organism: Parasteatoda tepidariorum (assembly GCF_043381705.1). Taxonomy (NCBI): domain Eukaryota; kingdom Metazoa; phylum Arthropoda; class Arachnida; order Araneae; family Theridiidae; genus Parasteatoda; species Parasteatoda tepidariorum. The sequence continues at coordinate 13,435,320 of NC_092213.1, forward strand.
TTTACATAAAATTATATTTCCCCTCTAGAATATATTTCATTAGAAATATTTATAAATTTATAACTAAAAGGACGTCTTAAAAATAAATTGTTAACTAAAAATAAGAAGAAAAAAATTTTAAGAAATGTAGAAAATTTTATTCTATGAAACTGAATTATAAATGCAAAGGAATAAAAATAAAGCATACATTTTCTTTTATTGACTCGCAAAGAAATTTGCAAATTTTTATTTTACTGAACAAGAAATATCTTTTTTGCTCGGAAGAAAATGATTAACCTTTCTATACAGAGATTTTATTAAATATATTTTTTCATTACTTTTTACATACTTCTTTCCATCATTTAGTTCAAAAAATAAGTAGAAAATTGAAATTTGGGTAGAAGAGTCATCTAATCGCAAACAAAGCAAAAATCCATTTAATTATGGTTGTTTTTGCCCACGATATGATCAAATCAGTCACTTTTAAAGTAGACTTTTTATTTAACATATTTTTACATTATTTCGAATTAATTTTTGCCAAAACATGTTATGTTAAGCACTTTAAGAATTTAAGGTTATAAAACACAGCACATCTTTTTCTGGTTGAAGGCAAAATCTTCCAAATACGGTTCACTTCCAAACAATAATTTTTCAAATGTGCACTTCAGTTATTTATATCTAATGTAAACAATTATACAATTTACAAAACCAATTGTATAATAATTCAATTAATCATCAATATATCAATGAATTGCAAAATTTATTTCATTCATAAAATCAATCATTGTAAATCTTAATCTGATAATGAATGAGAAAAAGAAATTTTCAAACAGAAAAAGAAATTTTCAATTGTTTTTGTACAAATATAATTACGATAATCTAATAGACTTTTATAATAACCATGAAACTGTTTTTAAGAAATAAAAATTACCAAAATATATTTTTGCTTGTAATTAGAGAGTCCGAAAATGTATATATATATAGGACACCAGGGTCTCATTAGCGTCAAAGGGTTATTTCAAGAAAAAGTACTGAATTAGAACGCAAATATAAACAGCAGCAGAAAATTTTAAACTTAAACAAGTCGACTCTTCAGATCATAAGAACCACAGTTATTTAGCAGTTCAAACTACGAAAAAGTAGTAAATTGTTTTATAAAAAAAAATGTAAGTTAAAAGTTTAAATCTCTATCATTTTAATAAAACATTAAAATCAATTCCATCTCAAGCTATATTTAACATTTTTATTTTCAATTACGAATAAAACCTTACGATTTCCAAGCAAATACGAAAAGAATATTTACTAATTAATGTAGTTTATTAGATTAGAGTTTAACTTATTAAAAATATATTTCCATTTCAATAAAGTTTCACAATCTGACAAGTATTTGCTGAAGGCTTCAGGGAAAAAATTTAATAAACTTTAAGTAAAAATCAATTAAGCGTAAATCTATATTTTTTATTCTGTCACAAACTGAAGTGAATTAATCTATTCATTCAAACTCAACGATCAAAGCGTTTAGAAAATATTGTATTGGAAAAATTCTCTAAAATGAAAGGAAAAAAAAAACAGTTTCATAGATCTTTTTGAATTTAGAAACAAGATTAAATTTTATGTTTGACTGAATAAATTCTGAGTGGAGTTTCTGAAAATATTTTATAATTTTAGTGAAAATTAAATTCTTGTTCAGACATCAATACAATTTTAATTAAAAAGTATTTTTCACCTTATGCCTTCGTAAAATATAGCAACTTTGTTTCATTTTTAAATATTTAAAAAAAAACATTTAAATTAGGATAATGAGTTTTTTAAATGTACAAAAATTAATAGAAATGTGTAGAAAGTCTGCTCTCAAAATAATGGAGCAACTTATCACTTGTTATTAAAATTTAAATTTTAAGGAATTAAATTAAAATTAATAAAACTGTTCGTAATGTATTAAGTTCTTTATAAATATTTGAAACTTTTTAAAATGATGTTGCGCCAGGCATGGTGCGTAGGCGCCAAAAGAATCAAAGGGATGACAAACACACGATCGGCAACCTTGGAACTTCCCCAGTATTTAAGAAGCTTCGAACTTTACTCAGTCTCTATCCCACACAGTCTTACTTAATTTTTTGTTTCTGTTTTAGCTTGTTATGTTTCAGTTGTTAATAAATGTTTAGTTGATTTTTGTCATAGTTGTCTTCAACTTAATATGAGAGGGTTCCTCTCCCTCAATTGGTGACCCGGACGTGAGGGTTCCTCCCCCTCAAGTTATATTACATTGAGGATAGAACAAAAACTCATGCACAAACGTGAAAATGCCTTATGACACATATGACCTTTTGATATTTGAATTACTTGACACTTGAATTTGACATTTTATACCGAATTCCTACACACGAAATTTTTTTTTACGGGAATGAGAATAACTGATTGGCTAAAAATAAATATTTAATTAGGATATTTTGTTTAAGAAACAGAACTGTGTGATTAATAATAGGTGTACAAACCATTAAGATTAATAAGCTGAATATCTGGGTTGTTGAACAAATTATTTCAGGTAAAATAAACTAAATAATATTAAATTTGATCAACTAAATAATATGATTGATAAATTAAGTAATATTGGAAGTGATAAATTAAATAATGTTAGAAATGATAAGCTAAGTAATAATAGAAATGATAAGCTAAATAACAATGAGGATAGATAAAATATATAACTTTAGGATTGATAAATTAAAAAATACTAGGAAGAATAAACTCGGTAACTTTAGAATTTATAAACTAAATAACTTTAGATTTTATGAACTAAGTAATGTTAGGAATAATAAACTTGATAACTCTAGAATTGGTAAACTGCGTGTTGTTAAGATTGATAAACTAAGAAGTAGTAGGAATAATAATGTAAACAACTTTCAAATTGCTAAACTAAATAACTTTAGAATTGCTAAACTAAATAACTTTAGAATTGCTAAATTAAATAACTTTAGCATTAATACTAAGAATAATAAACGAAATTACTTTTGGATTAATAAGCTATATATTGCTAAGATTGATAAACTAAAAAATATCAGGAGTAATAAACTAAGTAACTTTAGCATTGATAAACTGAATAATACTAGGAATAAGAAATTAAATAAATTTAGGATTGATAAACTAAATAAAACTTGAAACAATAAACTAAATAATATAAGGGTTGATAAACTAAATAATGCTAGGAAAAATAAACTAATTGATATTAAGCATTATAAACTAAGCAATGTAAGGATTGATAAGCTAAATATAGGATTTGTATTTAGAATTATAAATTGAATGATATTGGAAATTATGAAGGAATGCAAATGATTAGCTAAATCGAATTTGGAATAATAAACTAAATGTTTAGAATGATAAAATAAATTACCCTACAATAATGGTATGTAGTACTATCCCCTGAGCCATCGCTGCTCAGGGGATAGAGAGGATTATAGATTTTGATGAATTCAGTGAAAAAGAATACAGCTTATTTTTATGGAAATGGTAATAAAAATCGACAAATTTTGTTCGCTTAAAAATCGGTGCCATTCTCTAGACGGATAATTAGTGGTGAACTCATGACGTCTCCAAGGTAAATCGACATTAGACAAGACGAAACAAGAGTAAACAAAACTATGTGGTTTTTAAATTGCTTAAATTGTAAAAGCCATTTAAGAAATTTTAAAGTCCCTGTTGAAATATTAAAACAAGTAAACTTTCGATAAACTTAAAAATTAAATAAAATAGAAATAAATTCATTCAACAAAAAGAATAGTACGAAATCCATATTCTAGGATAGTAAGTTTTATAATATGGAATTAATATATTTTCCGTAGAATCAAAAATCATTCCGAAAACCTTATAAATAAAGCAGACATCATCTTTCGCTTATATAAATATTTCTTTGATCTGTATTATTATTGTTGTAGCTCATTTAGGTAAGATTGCTCATTTCTGGCATTATTATTTAGATAAAGTTAGATAAAGGTCTCATGAAATTATTATCAATTATATACATAAAGGGAAACATTCAGTAAACGAAAAACTTTCTCATTACACATAGACATTAAGCACAAAACTAACAATACAGGACATTAAAATAATGAGCTAGATAATTACAATTAGACATTTTTGGATAGCAATACTAATGACATTCTCTTCAGAGAAATTATATAGAATCAATCAATTTTATGTAATCACTGCTTCTGTATACTGTAACACCCGCTTTCTCCATATATCTGGTTGAANCTGATGAAATTCAGTAAATTCGGAAAAATTTTGTAATTCTTCATGATACTTTAGTAGAGCATTGCGTGAAAATCATTTATTCAACTAAAACTTTTTTTTAATACGAACTATAATTTTGAAAATCAGAATTTCAGAGAAACTGTAATCATAAGTGTGGTTTAGAAAACGTATATAGTTTTATTACCAGAATAATATTTTTCCTTTATCAGAAATATCTTTACCATACTGTACGGTAATTTTACCATAATTTTTTCCCAGGCTTAATATTTGGATTTTCTAAGCTAATTTGAAAATCGTGTTATCTGAGAAAAAATCATTTATAATTAATATCATTTTAAATAAAATATCGTGCTTTAAAAATATTATTTATCAGTCATGTTATCTCTAAAATTTAAAATCAGAATTAAATCTAATTTGATTTAAATTTTATGGCAATTAAAATGTATTCAAATAAACATGTCTTTTTTGTCTTGATACTAAAGTCTTAAGAAACTTTACAACTTATCATGCTTACAACTAAAAAAAATCCTCAAATTGGAATAGATTTTAAAAAAAAGCTCAGATTGCTCTTTAATTAGTATCTTAGAGAAATAAAAGATGAAGAAATAGAAGACGAAGAAGTTTTAAAAAAATTGATTTTCTTTTACTGTTTTTAATTCCCACGAAAATCACTTCTTACTTTTGGTGAATAAAGTAATTACCTTTCATTTTCTTCTTATTTTTAATGTCGTATATTTGCCTTTTTCAAGCTTCAAAAAAAGGAAGCATGTCGGAGAATTATAAAATAATTTTCCGTTCTACTAGATTCAGTAAATTAAATTAATTTCTTCATGCACATCATATTATTCTTTCCTCAAACCTAATTATGAATGATGATCTTTCTCATTCACAGTTATTCATCATTTTCTTATTCATCATTATCTTTCACCTCAGATATTATACAATTTAATTATTTTATTATTCATTTAACATTTAAAAGTCATATTAGTTCTGTACGTAGCTTTTGTCCAAGTAGGAATTAATTCGCATGAACAAGAACTACGAGCAATAAAAAAAAAAAAATACCTTGAATAACTTTTGATCTAATGGACGGAATTTAACGTATTAAAATTCCAGCTTAATGGATCGAAGGCCTTACCTTATATATTCTTATTAATTAGTGCAGACGATCTTTTCAGGTTTAAAATCAGACACACAATATCGTGCTTTGTTCGAGTAAACATATATTTTTTATGTTAGAATTAAAATATTTTTGCTTACCTACTACTAAAAAATTACTTTATCCAAAGAAATATTTAAAGAAAATTATTTTATTTTATAGTAAAAATATCATTCTAAATTTTTTGAAAAATATGTCGAAAACTGCGCAAGATATTAGTATTTAAACAGATATGAGTATTTCTCTAACGCCGTGGTGACAAAAAAATCCTCGTGTTATCAACAGAGAATTGAAGAGCATCAAGCGAGTGTGCTGTCATTAGCATGAAAGCGTAAATTTACATGTTTACAAACAATAATAATAATAAAGCATAATAAAAAAAAGCATGCCCGAAGAGCAGAAGAAAACGTTGTTGACAGCTATAAAAGATGTATTAGTGAAAGAATACATACGAGACATAATGTTTATAAAGCATAAATGGGTACTTGCACTTCAAGAAGAAGGAGGTCCCAGATACCCACACATGTGACCTATGACGCCAGCACCAGATGATTGTTTATAATCAAAATGGCGTGTTAAAGTCGAGCTAAGTTTTCCCACGTCAGTTATAATGTTAATTAAAGTGTAATTTGTAAATACAGCGTATAATTTGCAGTTAATTTGTAAATACAGCGTATAATTTGCAGTTAATTTGTAAATACAGCGTATAATTTGCAGTTAATTTGTAAATACAGCGCCGTATCGCACATCAAATTTGTTGAAATATAATTCTTTCTAGTCTACGTCTTTTACTTGAATTAGATTTATAATTTGTTGATGTATTTAATTGTAATAACGAAATATTCTTGTCTTGTGTACCTGGCATCTTCGATGCATAATTTGTCTATGTTCTACATGGCTTTATGCCTGTCTTTGTGTTAAGTAAGAAATATATAGTGAAAGAATTGAAATATTTGTGAAAGAATATAGAATGTGTCCCTTAAGAGGTTTGATACTTGACAAACTTGGTTTATTCGAAATAGAATGGAAAGAACAATTGCTATCATAAGCAGAATATGATCATTTTCTCTGCAAGTTTTTCACTTGCATATCATTGGTTTTAATTTAAAAAGTTTTACTTCATTGACTTATATTTAACTAAAAAAAGGAATTTTTTGAAGAGGCATTAGGTTTGAAGATTTTAATAATTAAATTAAATTCTTAAGATTTTACGCTAGAACCCATTTCAAATGGGTTTAACTGAGCGAGCATGGTTTGCAAAGAAGACCATATAAGATAACATAACAATCTTTGGGGGGTAGAAGATCGTCAGCAACCAGGGGTGGAGAAGGGATAGTAATAAACATCTAAGCAATATCACAATAAGAAGAATATTGGGTAAGATAAAATTACAGATCAGCTGTCGCGTAAGTCGACAACCCTTATTAGACAATACTCAGGAAAACTAATCACGCGTCCGAACAGATGTAAAGAAAGGTCCACTTCAAATAGTTTTATGCTTCTTTTTCTTGGATCAGGCAGTCACAGTTGAGAAAACTTATTGATTCGCTCGCAGATAGTTATTGAAACATTTAAGTAATAACTATTGCTCATATTTTTAAAGTTGGAGAATACTTAATTGAATTTACAGCTAGCTTTAGAAACTGTTTTTAAATTAAATGAAGTTATTCTTGAATACTATAAACTTGTATATTGTACAAGTATGTATTTATATAGTCTGCAAGCCTGTATTAATTTAATAGCGTCAGTATTTTTTGTATATTTCCATTACTATGCGTTTATGCAATTCCATAAGTATGTATTTAAGTAATTACGTAAGTATGCATTTATACAATTATGTAAATATGCACTTATGTAATCAAGTAAGTATAGATTTATGGGCTTACGTAAGCATGCATTTTATATAATTACGTAAATATGTGTTAATGAAATATTTTAATCATTTTTGCATAATTACGTAAGTATGTATTTGTATGATTACGTAACTATGTAATTATTTAATTGCGTAATTACATGTTAATAAAAGATTTTAAATATTTTTAATATAATTACGTATGTATGTATTTACGTAATTACGAAAGTATCTTTTATATAATTACGTAAGTATGTATTTAGGCAGTTACGTCAGTATGTATTTAGGCAGTTACGTCAGTATGTATTTACATAATTGTGCAAGTATGTTTTTATGTTATTATGTTAGATCTTATTTTAATATTCATATCTTACGATAAATTGAGAAATTAACCTGTATAAAGTTTGATCCTCTTTGCTTTTATAGCAATGATTACAGTGATAAAGATTGTATCTAATTATTAATTATCGACTATTAACTATTTGATGCCATCATTCACGTAATCGCCTTGAGGAATGAATTGTAATTAGTTTTCATGATTAAAAATCGTCATTAAAAGCAGATATTTCGATTTAAATATTTAACTTAATATATGCATGATTTTACTGCAGCTATACTGTAAAAAAAATAAAACATTTCCGCAGCAGCCCGTTGTGGGCCAGGGGTTCGTAGAAGTCTACAATTTCGAGACCAAATGCAAGATTGTGGCAAGGTGGTCAGTACTACGCACAGGTCAACTTTATTTCCCAGACAAGCTACCCATTGAGCTGAAACTGGGTGGGCTTTAAGCCGCCACCGGGGATCGAACCCCAGATTTTCACAATAATAGTTCAATGTCTGAAGGTTTAAAAACGCACTTGAAAATCGACGTCTTTAAAGTTATTATATTTAGGAGTAAACTCTCGATTCATCCTTAATGCTTATTAATATGATAAAAAATCCAATTCTTAGATTAAACGCTACTCAATTGTTCCTTTTTTTAAATTTTCTGTCCTGTTGTTGTTGTCATTGCTTCTAATGCCACTTGCCAATACCAGCAAGCCTGCTTAGTGAAAGCAAGCGAATTTAAGGCAGGGTACGTTTCTTTTCAGTTGCGCCATCTGTGGCTAAGAATACATCTGTAACCATACACTCACGTCGCAGCCCGTTTTACAGAGGAGATCCATTTATACATCTACTATTTCATCCACAGATCATAACTTTGATCTGAACCAGAGAACAATCAATCTCCAATTCAGTACCCTCAGAGGTATTAATTTGTCATGGAAACTTGAAGGACTTTGTGATCCGACAGGTTTAGCGTGCACCGGTCACCATTCACTACACGGGGAGTCGAACTCATGACTTCTTGGATATAGGACCAACACCCTACCGACCAGGCTATCCTGGCCCATTTTGCGCTGTAAACTTTAGAAACATCGGTTCTATTATATCGGTTCTACCATAATACAGTGCAAATTTGCTGCAACATTATCAATTGGAATAATAGCAACGAAACCATATTACCCTTCGAGTTGAACCATAGTGACGCGTAATTAAATAGAATGCAAATGTTCAACTTACAATATTTTTCAACTTATCAACATAATAGAATTGTGGATAAATTGCATATTGTGGGTCAATATTAAAGTGATTCTTTTAAGTGCACAACCCAATGTGTGGAAAAAGAACCAAACCTTGCATGTGAATGTAAAGCCAAGTCTCCTGAGAAATTAAATTTTTAAAAAAAATCGTATTTTTAAAATTCGATATCTCAAAAACTATTCAAACCATTTTGATTAATTTTAGATTTTGAAATGCGAAGTTGTATTTTTTGAAAGGTTGTATTTTTCAAAAATTGTATACCATACAATTCAAAATTAATTTTTTTTAGAATTATTAAATAAAAATTATTATTATAAGGATTATTATTATGAAAATTATTATTAAATAAAGTTTAAAAAAATAACTAATATTTACTAAATATACTTTTTTGTATGGAATTATCAATGGATAAAAGAATTTCATATAATAATATGCAAAAATGTTTCGATTCTTTTGAAACGTTCTCGAGATATGGTGAAATACGCAAGAAGTAAAATTAACATTAAGGGGTCCAAATTTTGGACTACGAAGTAAAAATTCTCGGTGATTCTTTAACCAGTATTTGATGCAAAGTTTCTCATTATCCCAAAGTTTGGTTAAATGAAAGATCATTTTATTTTAGTTACACCATAAATTGTGAAGCATGATCGAGAAAAACTTCCATGGCGCAACTGACTGCACCAGAATTTGATAAAATACACAAAACTTTGACGGTAACTGTAAACTGAATGATATTTGCTGACTCCAAGCTTTCTTTACAACTCGATTTCGGTGTGAAGGAGCTGTTTTAGGCTGAATAATTTTCCCTTCAATATTTTTCAATCTATTACAAGTAAAATAAATGATGACAGGAATAAGAAAATAACACAAGCAATTTATTTTACACTTTTTGGAACAGCAACAAAAACATGATGCCACTCACCACAAAACAAATATATATATTGATTGGAAATTAAATTAAAGAGGGAACACAGAGCACGCTACAGGTGTAACGGGACGATTAATGCATGTTGTTTCAAGTATCAACTTATATCGGTAAATGTTTTGTTTGCAATTATTAATGTTTATTTCTTTTATGTTGCTTTATTTTTAAAATTTGGTTGGTGGTATAAAATGGTTAGAGGTCTGTCAAAAAATAACCTTTATACAGTAAATAGTTCTGCTACTGTAAGTAACAACCTTGACCTGAATTTGAGCGCTTTAAAAATACCTAATAATGGCGGAACCTTCCCCAGCTTTTATAAAAAAAAGAATAAAAATAGTAGTTTTATTTTTTCAAAACACTTACTTTTGGTGCAATCTTCTACTGATATATGGAGCAAATGAAAATAGCACAATGTAGCAAAATTGAGCTCCATTTTGCGCAACTAGAAAATGAAAACCGATTTTTGGTGCAAAGTGGCTTGGAATTTTTAACAGTGCATTAAAACCACATTTCACAGATTGAGGTGACCCCTTAATATATTTGAACTCAGAAATCCGAATCCGTCGAACGAAAAGGTATGTTTGTTCTGAGAAAGTACGTTTTTCTTGTTTGATTTCGTAACTTAAAATATCGTCTGCATTAATTATTTAGCGTATTTGAGGTCACCCTTCTTGAACCAATAAGATTGAGTACTTCCTCTGATCATTAAATTAAAAAGTATTCAGGTTGTTCCTTTTTTTTCTGGTGTGCGAGGTAAAATTCTTATTTTTAATTAAATCTGCATTTCTTCTTTTTATACTCTTAGAAAAAGGTCTATGGAATGCAAAGTCATAAAATAAATTATACCAGACGTATAATTTACAAAAGGTGTGGTTGTCGCAGTTCTGGACATCAAAGCTAATATTTACACAACTTCTACAAATGAAGCTATCAGGCCGTAAAAATGTGCGAATTTCTTCAATTACGTCCTACATTTGGCTATCTTCTTTAATCATTTGCTGTAATAAAAAAAGCGTTTGCTTTTTGTTTATTTAAACACTACTTTTTAATGTATTAAAACATTTTTAAATACATAGACAACTTTTTTTTAAAAAATAAAATAGTTATTGGTTACAATTTTTCAGATAAATAATTTAAATATTTTATCTATGCTTCGTATTAAAATTATAATTTCTTCACCATAATCTCTTTTAACCTGAGCTTTAAATAATGATTATTGCAAAAAAAGTTAAAAATATTGTGAAAAATATGTAAAAACGCATAACTGATAAAAGTTACTTTTTTTTAAAAAAAATAAACTTTTCTAGTTATAATTAATTATTGTAAAAAAAATTTAAATTGTTTTATTTTCAACATTTTTTTTTCGAAGTGTAAAATATATTTATACGCCATTTCTTCACACTTTTGTCATGAAACAAAAATCTAATTTTCGATTTTTTTTTAAATACATTTTTAATAATAAATTTTTCCTTTTTCTGTAATTTTTTCTTTCGATATTTCGGATTTTTTAAGCCTATCCAATTCAAACGAAGCATCTTAAAATTTTTCTTTTTTCTTCATTGCAAAGTTCAAATTTTTTCCCAATTATGAACCATCTAGTTTTTTCTTACAACAATTTTATTTACATATTTTAAAAATATTTTGAGAAATCTACTTCTTTGTCATTTTTTTACCTCGAAATTTTTAAATTGTGACATTCACGAATATATAGCAGATATTAACTTGGACTTTATAAGATGTAAAGTGAACTGAATCCTTCTGAAAATTTCTTCTTAAACGCTTATAGTAATAAAAATAAAATAAATTTCAAAACGTGAAAAACTTTTAAATAAAATATTTAAAAAAAAACGAAACTGAGCACTATTTTTATGAGCTTGAATCACGCTAAATGGTATGCAATTATAATTCATAACTACCTGACCATAATGCTCAAAAATTGTAATAAAATTTAAATAAAAATTTTGAGAGAATTTCAAAATTTTGATTAAAAATGCGAGAAATCGGCAGTGTTTGTCTCCTCTATGAATCAGAGAAGTTTAATATATCGGTGAATTTAGGTGAATTCCTGCTATTCAAGTTAATAGGAAAAATCTTTAGATTAAATTTTATTCAATATTTTTGTTCTTACTTCATTTGTCAGGTTTCATCAATTTCTAATGACCCAGAAATTTATACTTGCCTTTTTGTTAAAAAAATTTATTCTTTATGTATTCTTAATTCAAAAGCTTCTTCTATCAAGTGCTGAAAAATTTGAATAAAACTTTCATGAATACTGTGCTCCTGGTTCAATAGCGAAGAAAATAAATTATTTAAAAAATGAGAGCTAGCCAAGTGTGCCTATAAAAACCCTTTCTATGAGTAAAATATAATAACACATAGAATTAAGAAGTAATAATAACACATAAATTGAGAATTTTAAGGACTATTTTTTTAATTTTCATCTCCAGAAATTTGACCATTTGAAGCAAATATGAGGCCCATGATACCAAGGGATATTTCTTTTTACAGTAGATGATAGTTATAGCCCCATAACTGATATTTTCATAAATATAACTGAGTAATTCAGAATTATTCAGTTCAAAGTGATGTTTTCAGAAAAGAATTTTGATCTTTTGAACTAAAAATGTGTCAGGTGTATCAATATACCCCGCTGATAACAATGTTTATATGATGGTTATATTAAAGCAAAGAACACTTATCTAGAAATTGTAATAAACAAAACTCCTACTACTTTCTTTTAATACAAATGTATCAACTCAAATAGAAATATAAATGCTGCCGAAGGCTGCGGGGTCAATGTGGAATTGTAAAACTGTTAGTTCTTGCGAGCGAAAAAAATGAAGGAACCGCAAAGCGACGAGTTCGTGAATGATATTTACCCAAACCCTTTGGCTCGTTTCTAAGATACATATGCCATAAAATCAGTGCAATGCTGCCGTATGCAGTAGAATCAATGTGGAGCGGCGAAACAACGACTCAGTGACAGCGGAAAACAATGTGGAATCGTAAAGCGGGGAAATCGTGCTGGTGAACCAGCTTGTCGCTGCAGACGACTTGTTTTAACAAATCTAATAATAACTTTATTATAAAAAATAAACTTAATAAGCTGTTAATGAGCCGTCGTGGCTCAGGGAATAGAGCGTTCGACTAACCATGACGTGAACCGGGTTCGAATTCCAGCAATGGCTGTTCGATATGAATTCCGCACACGGCTCGTAATGACCAATCTAATCATTAGATAAAAAGTTTTTTCCATTTTTTTTTTATTTTGCACCTTGTACGCTAGAAACTTAGTAAAAAAAGTAATTATCGAAGTAAAAAAAATTCCAGTGATGAGAACATAAATTATAGTAATCATGCAAAAAAAAGGCATAAAGTTTACTTATTGTTATTAAGGTCAGGAAAAGATCAAACAAAGGGATTAAAGCCCATCAAAAACTAGTTCATTTAACCAGTTGTGCTAGAATGCTGTCACCATAAGCTAGCAACAGCCATTAAATTCCTTACACTTTCCAATGAGGTAAACCGGGTTCGAATCCCAGCGATGGCCGGCTGATACGAATTCCGCCCGCGGCTCGCACTGATCACAATGCTGACATAAAATATTCTCAGTGATAGACGGATCATGGATTAGAGTCCCCTTGCTGTCAGGCTAACTGTGGAAGGTTTTCGTGGGTGGCTTTCCTATCCATATAACGCAAATGCGGGTTCGTTCCATCAAAAAGTTCTGCACGAAGGCAAATTTCTCTCAATACTTGATCCAGGAGTTTCCTTGTTTTCTGGATTGGGTTCAAAACTACAAGGTTATGGAGTCGAACATTATTAGTCGTAAACCCAAAACTTGGGTCGACTGCTCAACGACGGTTAAAAAATAAAGTAAGCTGTGAGCTCCTGCTAAGAAACTAAATTTATAAGCAATGAACTTCGATTCAGAGCCTGCAAATTCTATAAAATCTAAATTTAATTACAATTTTAAATTTTTTTAAAAATTAAATTTTTATAATAATCTAGAAATGTCTGTTTGCGGCCTAGAATTTTTTGTGACATTTTATAAACGAAATATTTTTCTCACTTGAAAGTTTACAAAATTGAATTTTGTTAAACTTCGAAAACATGTATAAAAGAAGAAAAAAAACTTTGGAATGAGAAATTGGATGTCCCTTGTAACTTTTTAAAACCGTTTACGAAGATATAAAAATCAATAAAACATACTTTTTTTCTGATTAAACAGATTTGAAAGATTTCAAAAGTTGAATGCGAACTTTTTTTCGATAACTTTCCTTTCGTCCTCTTACAAAAAAGGAAAGAAAAAAAAAACGACCAAACTCTGAAACTTTCTTCTTTTCAAGTATCAAGCATCGGGAATAAATGGAATTTTCCGACCTGTTTTGATAGTTTAGAGAAACTGCATAAAATGTAACAGATTTCAATGACACTTTCGAAAATTTATTCTACGTTACGTATGAAATCGAATTAACTAATATAATATCAGTAACATTCTACGTCACTAAGAAAACATGTGCATAACGTAACCTTATTTTCTATACTATAAATGCTAATTTTTATCTACAAATATATCAGAAAGTTGGGATCTGATTCTGCAGTTATTTTTTTATATATATATTTGGTTAGACATCATTTTTCCACCGTTTTTCCTTTTTTTTTTTCAAACTTTAAACTACCCCTGTTTCATTATATGTTTTTGGATAATTAGAGAGAAAATGGTTGCTTCTACATTCGAAAAAAAATCCTGATCCAATTACGGTAAAAAGTATCAACACTTAGGGTTCCGGTACTTTTTACAGTGAAAACCTTTTTTACTGGAACATGTTAAGGAACAAAAAAATCTGACATACCATAATTAGTGATATACCATGAAGTGGACTATCACTTTGATGCAAAGTAGTTACCATCATTTTTGGTGTTAAGATATTTTTAAAATTTTACAGTGTTGTTAACATTATAAATATCCACAATGGAACTTTTTGGTGAGAAAAAATATTTTAGATATGTATAAAAAAACTTTTATTATAATTTATGTTAACTCCTGTCTGTAGATTTAATTTTAAATTGACTCGAAAATTTCGAATTAAATTTAAATTTAATTTTTGTCAAAACTTAGTTAAAATCCCAGTTATGCTCACTTCATTTGCATTGTCTAAAAGTTTAAATTTTCATTTTATTTTTGCAATATAAGAATGATTAACAATAAATATAAACCTAGCATAGAAAACAGGATAGCAATATTCTTGATGATTTGTCCTATTTTGTTTTGTTTTACATTTATAATGACCTACATACATTTTCGTTTTATTTTAATGTTACAGTTTACCAATTTAGTGAATATTGAAGCAACATAAAAAGTAATAATAATTGGAGAAATAGAAGAATAGTGAATTGTTCGTAATAAGTAATTTCTTTTGAAACTTGGTGTATAGAATTTGTAACGATATAGTATAAGAATTTAAATTGAAGTTATAAAAGCTAGCTACAGGCTGTTTAGTGCCAATTTATTTGTTTGTGAACAATTCTTCAGTTTATAGCCATATTTGGAACTTATGAAGAGGGAACATTTGTCAGTCCTTTTTTTTATTATTTATAACGTTTTTTTTTTTTTTGCTAATTTTTTTAAAATTTATTATTTTTATTGGAAGAAAACTTCGAGGAAAAATGTTTATAATTCATTATAGAACACTTTTCTCATGCAAGCAAACATTATTCTAAAATCCTTTTTATGTTTCTTTACTTTATCAATTGATCTCCATTATTTCATCAATTTATCTACATTGTTAGCATTTTGTTTTGGTAACTTTATTTTCCTAATTCTTCTTTATTTAGTTTATGTTTATTAAGTAACCAATTTATTATTGACTACGATAAACAATATCTTATATTTAATTCACATAAAGTTCTAAAAGAAGATTTTTTTAAATTTTATACTGATTAATTTGAATAATATATTTAAAATTATACTTTTTATAAGCAATACATAGAGCCTAAATTTTAATGAAATAAAAAAGCAAAAAATGCCACAAAAAGTATAAAAAAATGCCCGAAAAATAAAGATTGACTTTATGAATGTCAAGTTTCTATGGCAATCTTTTTTCCTGACAAATAGTAAGACAACAAATAGTGCGACTCAGCAAAAATGTGTAAAAGTTGTAACAATGAGCAAGCACTTCAAAAGATTTCATAATATGAATTAAGAATAAGAATAAATATCCTAAAATTCTTAAAATATATCCAAAAAATCTTTAAAAAAAATTCCCTGAAAAGTCTGAAAAAGTACCCTAAAATAACCAAAAGAAATGAAATACGCAAGTGTCACAATTAATGTATCGTTCATTTGGTGAAACAATGGCGTAACTGCAAAATAAAGTTACGTCATTGTTTCACCGAATGAGCGATATAAAAAATATTATTTTTTCTTTGAAAAACAGCGACCAATGGCAAAAAAAGGATAAATTCGGATTAATTTTGTATTTATTTATTTATTTTATTTTTTATTATTTTTTAACATCTCTTTCGATATTTTAGCGGGAATAGATTGTTCTGTATATCGCTCATTTGGTGAAACAATGGCGTAACTGCAAAATCAAGTTACTTCATTGTTTCCCCACATATACGTACCTATATAACGACACACTTAAAATAATATTTAAATAAAATGAGTATAACGAGACTTTGATTTCTGATATGAAATTTGCCCTTTAAGACGAGCAACCATCTTAAGAATCTTCCAAGCATTTATTTTAAATGCTTAGTCTTCTACCTGAGTTCTAAAATCTTAGTTTTAATAAGCACGCAAGGATTCGGTGAATTTTCGAATTAATCCTTGGCATTCCATCACGAGAGTAGGATATGGTTCGCTTGCTTGTTGTCCCCATCCCCTGTCTTAAATCGAAATGTTCGAAGAAGAATTCGCATTCAACTTCCATATGGAATGCTTACTTAGAATATGTTGGAATTAATATACGGAGGCATTTTTCTCTTTAAATTAGGCTTAGACGTTTGTGTTATGTCTATGATAATAGAATGAGAAAGCATTTTTAATGAATTTTATGAAGAAATCGAACAACAACAAATTTTGAAACTACTTTTAAGAAGAAGCATCAGGCTGAAAGAAGTATTAAGAAAAGTTTTTTACCATGAGATACTTTCTTAAAAATGAATATTAAATCAAAACAACCAAATATCAAGATGAAGAATGAACTATGTCCATTTTTCACTAAAAGGACGAATTAAAGAAAACTCCCTCACTAAATCGTGCAAGGCCTAAAAACCGCCTTAGAGAAGTGGGACTATATCCCTCAAGGACTCTTCGATAGTTTAGCGGACAGCAAAAATAACAGAAGCAACAGTTGCATTAGTGACCGTTTAGTGACTAAATATGTACTTGGCCATTAGTGGCTAAATATGTACTTAGTTTCATTTCATCATCCAACGCCCATAATTAATAATTCCGAGAAATGTAACTGTTCTTTAGCAATTATCAAGCAGTGTATTATATTAAACACAAATGAGTATGTACGCTGGCTGTTAAAAATCAGATGAAATTTCTTTTCTGCGTTGGCAGTAAAAAACTCGAAACTCAAATATCAAGTGACTGAGCAGTCAAAAGCGTGAACACTTATACGTACATGCTAATTTCTGATTAAAACTTTTCTTTTCTGGACTCAAATTTTGTATTTGGACATGAAAAATTACATTCTTAAAATTGATGCATAAAATTTTATACCTTACAATTCGAAATTTTCAAAATATTACTAAATAAAATAATAAATACTTTTAAAAGTCATTTTTTGTATGGTATTTTCCTTAGATAAATGAATTTTATTATTGTGTGCAAAAATATTTCACTTCTCTTTAGAAGTTCTCGAGATGTGGCAAAATACGCAAAGCATAAAATTAGCATTCCAGAGTCTACAATTTGGATCGCTCTCTCGACCAAACTATGGGACCATGTTTTCCAGACAACGGCTACCTCTTAAATTTTGGGGGTCAGAAATCCAAATCCATCGAAAAAGACAGTATGTTTGTGCAGAAAAATACGTTTTTGTGTCTGATTTACATAAATATCACCCGCAATAATTAATTCGCATATTTCTCCGGACGAGTTACGAAATTAGACACACAAATCAAAAGTTTTCCCAAGGTTAAGTCCTCGAACGTGAAGATCCGATCATTAGATCAAACGTTATTCAGGGTGGTCCGTTCATTCATTTATTTATTTTTTTTTGCGCACTGTACATAAATATAATTAACTATTTATAAATAAAAGGTTTCGCAGTGTTTATATATTAAATATTTTTAGCAATTTTTTTTCAAAAGGCGATCAAAATAATCCTATTCCAGGATTTTCAGAGCGCAGTGAGCAGGAATGTGGAACTTCTAGTTTCATTTAAATTTTGTTTGCTCAAAAAAAGTGTTGTTTAAAAAATCAAATAAGCATGCATTTAGAAAGGGCATTAAAATTTTAGCCATTTAAAAAAACTACAGATCTTAAAATTTAAGAAAAAAAAATTATATGTAGAGTAACATTTATAGGTGAAAATGTCTTTCAATTTTATAGTTTTTTGAGGTTAAAAAAATCATTTATGAAATTTTAGTTTATTCTTTTAAACCTACTGGGTTATTTTAGTTTTCAAACAATATCCTAAATTATATAAATACGAAAAAAACTCATTTTTGGTTAAGTAATTAATTAATTAGAGCGTGTAAAACAATGGATTTAAAATATCTTTACATCCAATAAAATTGAGTTTTATTTGAAACTAAAAATACTTCTTCTCGATAATGCTTTGATTAATTACCGGCTATGAAAAGAAAAAAAAAATTTTTAAAGGCGTACAAAAAAATTTCGATTAATCATTCTTATTCATTGGTAAAGTGGTTTTAAAGTTTTTAATGATACTAACTGCAACTTTCGAAAACTAAATCTTTGTTGTAATCAGTCGTTCGATTATGTTCAGTGTAAAATCAGCAGAAAGTAGGTTTTTAAATTATATTTTTTTAACGTATTCAATAGGATTTATGACCAAACGAGTTTTAATGATAACTAAAAGAAAATTCTATCTCTTAGACTGAGCTTAAAGCTTCATTTTTGCGCTAAATACGTTAATTTTTTTTAAGTAAAAAAAAAACTAAACTACTTAATACAATTTTTAGTTATTGAAATGTGAAATAACAGATGGAAGAAAAGCAAATTTTTGACTTATTCCGAAACATTAAAATATTTTTTAATTTGACATATATGTGATATGCCTTACATATATGTGACTATACGTTGCATCGACTAGATGATTGGAATTTTGGAAGAAAAAAATTATTACGTACTTTTGTATACAATATTTCCTCAACATTTATTACATTTTTAATTATACAGTAAATTTAAAGAAGATTTTTAATCAAGCTTGAAATATTAACTATATCAAATAAAATGAAGCTTTATTTTAAAAAAGCGTGATTTTCAAGCACTTTTATCAATAATTAAAATTTTTGTTTTTATCATATTTTAATAAGAAATTTGAAGGAACCAGATGCTCTTTTAAACAGGTTTCTTCATAATAAAAAAAACTCCAAGGAAGCATTTTTTTTTTCGTTGTTATTGCATATAATAAACTATTTGGAGGAAAGTGACTGGACACGACACTGTAATGACATAAACCCATATTTATTAAAATTAATAGAGGGTAGGGCCTCCTTTGGCTGCGAGCACTGCTGCTACCCTTCCGGGCATGCTTTCCACTACATTAGCCATAGTGGCAAGAGGAATTTCCATCCAAATGTTCAACAGGAAGTTCTATAGTTCATGCTTACTTTTGGGGAGTGGGGTGCAGGCCCTCAACCGACGGTCCAATTCGTCCCAGAGATGTTCAATTGGGTTAAGATCAGGGCTCTGCGCCGGCCACTCCATGCGTTTAACGTTGTTGTTCGCATGCCAATCAAGAGTCCTCCTTGCAACATGGGATATTGCGTTGTCGTCTTGATACAAGCAATCATCCATACCGTACGTTGCCCACAAGGTAGGAAGGACATGATCGGCATTCATCATACCATCAACCTTCACCAGTGGGCCAGCCCCATAGCAGGAGAAACAGGCCCATACCATCAATCCTCCTCCACCAAACTTTACAGTTGTCCCGTTACTTTCTTCCAGATAGTGTATAATAATGCAACTTAGGTGGTGGGGTGGGTAGGTTCTTTACATACCACGGCTTGTGAAGAGACTTTATTCCCCGTTTTAAGGGCTAGGTGTCTGATTGGACTACGTTTTCTCCAATCTCGTCTTTGTAATTCGGAATCTACCCTAATGAAACGGTGCTCTCAGATAAAGAAAAGCTGATTACTTCCACCCTTTGTCCTTCGGTTTGAATTTTATTTTATTTTATAACCGTCGTTGAACAGCCGACACAATTTCGGGTTTACGACTACTAATGTTCTACTCCGTAACCTTGTAATTTTGAACCCTATCCAGAAAACTCCGGAAGAATTGGGAAAAATTTGTCTTGGTGGAAGACTTTTGGATGGAACTAATTGCGTTACGTAGAGAGAAAAACCACGAAAACTTCCAACATTTATTTTGACGGTAAGAGACTCTGGTCCATGATCCGTCTAACACTGAAGATACTTTACGTCAGCACTGTAGTCGGTGCGAGCCGGGTGCGGAATTTGTATCGACCTGTCTTCGCTGGGATTCGAACCCGGTTCGTCTCATTGGAGGGCGAGCGCTCTATCCCCTGAGCCACCACGTGTCCCTCGGTCTAAATTGCGAATATATGGAGTGCGTATGCGTCATTAATGTCTTTGGATTTTGATTAAAGATAAATCCCATGCCATATCAAATCATAAAGCGCTAAAGTGACATTAAGCACTAAATCATATAATCAATATAAAAGAAAGTCTTAAAAATTATTTTATAAAACTTTTAAGTTTTTTTTTAATTTAAAATTTCGTTCTAATATTTGATGTAACTGAAAATATTATCTTAAAAATATTAAAAAATATTTAGTTTATTTTAAATAAATGGGTTCATGCTACAACTTGCCATCATAATTTTTCAATACTGATATTTAAGAAAAAAATTTTAAAAATCTGAAACTTAACTTTTTATTATATATAATATTTATTATTATTATATGAATCTAAAAAAATATTCTTGGAAAGGATTCAGTCTATTTATTAATGTCTTCGGAAAGAATGGAATGCAAAAACAGGATTAACATCACTCAAAGATTAATATAAGTAAAAAAAAAAAAAAAAAAAATAAAAGAAAAAAAANAAAAAAAAAAAAAAAAAAGAAGCTTTGTCATTCATTCTAATTGATATTTTAAAAAAAAGTTCTCTATTTAAAAGATAATAGGAGAAAGTTTCCGGTAATAAAAAAATCTCGAAAGAGATTAGTTTTTTGTGACACGGTTCTCTTTCATTTTAGCAATGACAGTTTTTGACGGCAAAATTACTTTAAATGATTTTAAGAAATAGGTAGATCAAATTATTTAAATAACCAAATGATTTTAACCGTTTGATTAAATTACCAGCAGCATTTGAAATATAGTGTTTAGGAGCAATGAAAATTATATATATTAAAAAAATCTTGATCTGATATTTTAAAAAATTCCTGCTAATTAAAAAAAAGAAATTCCTCTCGGTGGCAACTCGGTGGCTTGTGTGTCAATATGGGCTCGCAAATTCTATCGCTATTTTTGAAATATCGTAGTGAAATTAATTATTTTTTTCTATTTCGAACGGTTTTTATGAGCGCTTCTTTCCCTTTTAGTTTCTTGAAATTATTCATTTTGCAATTCTCAGACATTTCAAAACGTTTTTATTTATTTTTAAAAGTAAATTAAAAACATAATGCACAGTGCGCAAAATAAAGAAACGGAGCACCCTGAAGTATTTTTGATCTATTGATCGGATTTTCTTATAATGGTTAACTAAACCTAATGATTCGACGGCCTAACCTTAAATATGCTAAAGATGTTAAATGCTAATGTCATGAAACTAACATCTTTATATTAACATTATTTCTCTGAATAAAAAGAGTATTTTTAAACGAATTTGGAATCCCCTCAATATTTGGTAGTAGCAGCAATTTGAAAAATATGATCCAAATAATTTAATCAGGTCAGCAGTAAAACTTTTGAGCCACTTAATATTAATTTCACTTTTTGCATATTTCACTATATCTCAAGAACTTATTAAGCGAATGAAAAAATATTTGCGTACAACTAAAAAATATATACATGAAAAAAATATATTTTAATGATTGTGTATTATTTTTAATATTTTATTTTCAGAAACTTAAAGAAGGGTTGAAACATTTTTGTGTTTTAAAGTATAAAACAATTTAAATCATTTTAACAAATTTAATTTTAACTGACAAAAGAAAAATTTTGGACGAAATCAATTGAATGGTACTTGAGAAATCAGATTTCAAATAAATTTGATGATTTTTAAAATTGATGACTCAATTGTTCGACCGATTGCACTCAAATTTTGCATTTTACCATTCAAAATTACATTCCTTAAAATAATGTTAAAAATTGTACTCCTAACTATTCAAAATAAAATAAATTCATTAGATAAAATAATAAAAAAATTATTTTTAAAAATTATTTTTACGTGAAATTTACTTTGGCTAAATGTATTTAATAATAGAATGCAAAATTGTTTTCATTCTCTTAAACATTTCTCTTAATATGGAAAAATACACAAAAAGCAAAATCATTAAGGGGTATCCAATTTTTGACTCCATATTTTGAGGGTCAGGCATCCTAATCTGTCTTAAAAAGGTATGTTTATTCATAAGAAGTACTTTTCGCGTCTAATTTTAACACCTACAATGTAGTTTGCATATTTGGTCATTAATTAGCATATTTGGTCAGTTGAAATCAGGTCCTCAAGCCTTTTGGGTCACAGTACCCAAAAAATGACGAAAATATAGATATTTTTTTTATTGCTTATAATAAAACTTCTAACTATTTCAAATGCACTGAAAAAAAATCATCTTCCTATCTACATTTTTAAAAAAGTTATGAATGATTTTCGATTGCTCTAAAACAGAAACTTGATCAGCAGACAGACTTTAAAGTGCTCTTTCTCATAGATGATAATTTTGTGTTTTAATCTTAATTAAATCTCTAAGGAATTTTTTCTATTTAAAATAAAGCTTTGAAGTAAACTCTTTTTATCTTAATACACCTATTTAAACTGTGCATGGAATAAGCATTTTATGAGGTATTACAGTTTTTACAGTATGTTATATATACCTAACAGGAATTTTTAACCTTTTTTTTTTTTTACTTTTTCACAAAATAATCCATAAAAACTGTTCTAACTTACATTATCAACAAATGAATGCACAAAATTGTTAAGATGAATATTGTAAGTAATAAGAAAGGAAATTTTTGAAAATATGTTTAAAAAAAAGCCTTAAATATTTAAAAAATTTTAATCTTTTCAAATTTTTTTAAAATTTTAAAAAAATTTAATGGATTAACTATTTTTGAAAGATAAATTATTGATTATGAGTTAAACGAGCATGTAAAGCATCCACAAAATGAATGATTATACCTTCATTTAACCCTTTGACGGTTATGAACGAGTTCAGCTCGCAATCGAATCGTGCCTCATAATGCGCGCAAACGAGTTCCGCTCGGGAGCAAGATTTCTACCGTAATGGTTAGTAACGAGCACTACTCGCGTAGTGAAATTTTTCCCCAATGCGCGCTGACGAGCTGAGCTCGTTCGCCATTATTATTCTGCATTGACTATGTTAAAAACGAAAAGTACGTAAAAACTGTTATTTATGTACTACGAATACTTTAAGAAATTTTTAAAACGCGTGAGGCGAGCTATCTACCGCATCCAGAGATGCCAACTTGCTCCGCTTTGTAAAATAGTATTTCCTAGTGATAGCGAAAGTCAAGTTACTTTCAGTTTAGTATTTTTCCTTTTAAGTAATTTTTTCACCACTAAATATCAAAAACTATAAGTAACATATAAAATGCAACGTTAAAGCAACAATCTACTGGTTACTCTATTAAAAAGTAGGCGTAACTGTCCTTCTCCAACGAAATTTACTACATAATTTGCTACCACTTTATTATAACAATTCCAGAAGACGGAGCAGTTGGCATCGCCAGAGAAGGGTGACATTTTCGGTAGAACAGCGGTGAAAAATAGCTGCCACTTTCGACTACCGTTTTGCTCGTAATACTGCGCGAATTAATGAAACGAAAACTGCTCATTTCCCTGACCGTCAAAGGGTTAAAAAAGCGTTGTAAAGGTACTGTGACCCCTTAAGATAGAGTCCTAGTATTTGATTAACCAATGTTGTTGTTGTCGTGTCTACGCATGCAGTGCTAGTGCAAAAATTACAGTCCTCCAAAAGTCTTGATAATAAGATTTGCAAGTTCTGGAGCTCGATGGCCATGGAGAATTTCGATGGGGGGTGGTCCAAGTTGAAAGAGGGAGCCGATAATGGCCTGGCAGTCAAAAACATGGTCTGGAGTTAGTTGCAAATGAGAACAGTACTTGCAGATGGGATAGGATTTTATATTGGTGCGTGAGATCTTCATGCCTTTGAAATGTCCAGTACGTAATCTAGCTGTTGTAGAGGAGAGGTTTCTTGGGCAGTTTAGATAGGGGATTGTTGCCTTGCTAAAAAGCTGGATTAACCAATCATTAAATCAAAAGTCATTCAGGATGGTTCGTTTTCTGTTATTTTGCTTGCCGTTTATTAATTATGCAGTATTCAATTGAGCTGTAAATAAAAGCAGTGAAACCTTCAGGAAAGATCACCTCTGTGTAGCAACCTTCGTTATTTACGACTACTTTATATTTTTTCCCCTAGACTTAGTGTTGAAGAAAATCATTGGGAGAGACTACATATGCCCGAACTTCTCCCTGCAACCGGGCAAAATCTCTGAACGGATGAGAAAAAGGTCAAATAAGGAAACAAGAAAAATTATCAAAACCAAAACTATAAACATAACAAATAAATAGATTAAAATGTATTCTAAATATTTGTGTGTGGCTCTTATTTAGAGAGCTCTTTGTGACGATCTCTGAAAGTGATTTACAACCTCATGATGCAGTTGTTGTTGTTGTTGACGTATGTCTTTTTAGGCATAGGGGATGCGATTGTTCTTGTTTTTCAGTGGCGCCATCTATGGCCAAGAATTCTACTTCTTTCACACCATACGTCGCACCCGTTTATAGGGCGAACCCATTCATTCATCCACAGATCGTAATTTTGACCTGAATCAGAGAACGATTGATCTCTAATCCAGTACCCCCGGAGATATTGATTTGCTATGGGAACATGGAGGACTTTTGCGACTCGACAGATTTAAGGTGCATCAGTCACTTTTCTACTCCGATTACATTACATTAGTTTCTACATTACATTAGATCTACATTAGTTTTTCTACAGTCTTCGACCGGCTGGGTTCGAACCTATGAACTCTCGGACATGGGTCCAGCGCCCTACCGACCAGGCTATCCCGGCCCCATGATGCAATCAAATTGCACTAAAGACGATTTATTTATTTTTAGAGTTGAATGATTAGTATTTGATTTATCAATTATTTTGATTATGATTTTTTTTAATTATTTTTAGAGTTGAATGTTTAATGGATTAGTTTAAGAATTGAAAGTTAAATTAGGAAAAAAGTTATTTTAGAAAAACTAAGCACCTCTACATACCTCTTTACATCCTTTAAAGCTAACTAATTTTTATGAAATAAAATTAAATGCAAACTTAAAAACATAATTTATTAATTTATAATTGTTCGATCATTCATAATTGGTAAATTTGTTTCTACACATAGTGTCGTCAATAGAAATGGTATCAGAAGAGACCATACGTTAAATTTTATTAATCGATCCGGTTTTCTTGAAATCACACTGTGGGCCAGAAGACCATGATCTTTGGCCAAAAGTCAAAAATTAAATTTTCAACTAGAATATGTGTAGACAATTTTAATATAGCCCAGAGTAAGTATTCATAATCACTCCAAACATTATAATTTACTTTTTGGACCTACGAGAGTACAATGTAGCGAAAAATATGTTAAAAAAATTTTTATATGTAACTTTTAAAATTATACTTCAGAAATATTTATAAGAATTTCACCTTTCTGTTACATTTTCATTGGAGTAATTAGTCTGAAATTAAAGTACAATTTCTCAATTTTTTGGATTAGTTAATACTCTTGACAAACGTATAGTTTATATCTAATCATTTGGCATTTTACAATGTTTGAATGACTTTCGAAACTCAGTTCCAAAAAGTTCCAAGAAGTAATTAGCTAAACTTTTTTTTTGTTGTCTTCTTTGATGTTTCTTCTTTCAAAAAAACCTGCCCCATTTTGCTCGTAATGCAAAGGTGGACTAAATATACCGAAAAACAAAAATTATGTTTTTTTCTTCATGTTTTCGCGTTAGTTTGTATTATTACTTTGGAAATATAATTTGCTTTTCATTTTTAACATAAAATTACGAAAATTATTATATTTTCATTGCTATATTTAATTACACAGGCCTGCGATGAAAAAAATACAAGGGGTCAGATAGCTGAACTTAATGTATTTTTTGGTGCTGAAATGGAAAAAAATAATGAAAAATGTCCATCACGTCACGTTTTTTAGAAAAATTAAATTTTACTGGAATTTTCATGAACATTTACCATAAAAAAAATTTCATTTTTGAATTTCTTCCCTTCTTGATGGATCAGCATTCTACTTTGGTCAAATCTACAAAAGTACCCCTCTATCACAACTTCCTGTCACCGTCCCTCTCTCTGTAATTATCTCTCTCTACCAATAGCGTCGCGAGAATCCTTATGTAGGTCCGCTGACCTCTCAGAAACACTAGCAAGCGTTATAGGGAGTCATTTTAAAGTTTGCTTTTTTCTGTACGTTTCGCAAAACATGGCTTTGAGTTCAAAACATAGTGAAAATTTACGAGATGACTTCTGTTATACATGCGGCGAATATAGTGTAGTTAAAAATCGCATGAGCAGCATTACAGACTATGTAAGACAACATTATCTCGCATATTTTCACATGAAACTCGGAGATCAGGACAAATCTTGGGCACCTCATAAAGTTTGTGTGTAGTGTCTCAATGATCTACGCTTATGGCCTCAAGGAAAGAAGACTGCTTTACGATTTGGAATTCCTATGACGTGGAGAGAGCCCCAAACCACTTTGATGATTGCTATTTTTGTTCCTGCCATGTTCGTGGGTGTAACCGAAAAAATCAAAGACTAATATCTAAACCTGGCTCTCGTCCTGAACAAAATAAAATATATCGACCACAGTTGGATCATTTGCAGTGATTTTATCTCCATGCTTCTTGGTTAACAAGGGGGATTTATAAAGTACCCATGTTTCATTTGTGAGTGGGACAGCCGTGACAAGACTTAACATTGGGTCAAAAAAGAATGGCCGAAAAGACAAAATCTTGACCCAGGCACCAAGAACGTTATTCGAAACAGCTTAGTTAACCCGAAAAAAGTATTGTTACTTCCGCTACATATAAAATTAGGTGTAATGAAGCAGTCTGTCAAGGCTGTTCCAAAAGATGGCAATTGTCTAAATACCTGCAAAAAGTTTCCAGGTTTATCTCAAGCTAAGTTGAAGGAAGGAATATTTGTTGGTCCAGGTATCCGCAAACTCATGAAAGATAAGGAATTTGAGACTAACATGACAGAAACGGAAAAAGAAGCTTGGGTGGTTGCTTTCAAAGATGTCGCCAGTAAATTTCTGGGTAATTACAAGGATCCTGATTATAAGGAAATTGTAATGAAAATGCTGGACAAATTTAAAACGTTGGATTGCTCCATGAGTGCAAAAATGCATTTCCTTCACTCACATGAGGACTTTTTCCCTGAAAATTTAGGAGCAGTTAACGAAGAACAAGGAGAAAGGTTCCATCAAGATATCAGAGATATTTAGCGTAAATATCAAGGAAGATCAGGACCAAGAACATGTTCACTGACTACTGTTGGATAATAGCTCGGGATAAACCTGAGATTAAGCATGAAAGACGATCATTAAAAATAAGTTTCAGAGGAAAACGAGTAATATACTTAAATAGAAACATTTATCTTTTGTTTTTTGCTTGTTTTGTTTTTTGTTTCAAACTTTCATATAGACATACGCAATATTTGTTATTCTTGGTTAATCGTCAATTTTACGTAAGTTATCTCAACAAAAACAAATTAAAATGGTATGCTGGTGATTTTCTTCTAGAAACTGATGTAAAAAGTTTGAACACAAAGAACTTTATTGTTTTTCTTTTGATCAGAGGTGACTTCTGCTGTCTGGTAACAGTATTTTTTATTCATTTTAACCTATAAAAAATCAATTGATAGCTCAAAAATCAATTTTCTTTCACAAGATTAAATTTTACATAGATCAAAATGAATGAAGAGAACAGTTACCGGTTAGTAGATGCAAAATTATTTGAGAGAATTCCTTTCCAAATAGGATCTTAGTAAAAACATTAATATCGATTTTATAAAAAATCCTGATGTGATTGGGGAAAATGAAGGTCATTTTCAAAATCAGCTCATCAAATAACATATAAATCAATAATAACTTCTCTTGTATTTTTCAAAAAGTTCAATTTCGCAGGCTTGTGTTATTTAAACGTACTATATTATTTTTTTTATTTTTGCTCGCCATATTTCATCCGCCATTTTGTTTGTTTTTTGGGTATTTTTAGTGTATTTCAAAATTTTAACTATGAATTCAATTTACCTGCACATAAAAACTCCTAAATAAAACTCCCCAAATTTTGAAACAAATTTTATCGAAATACTAATTTTGGCCTCGAAACCTGGATGCTGGCCAACTGTGCGTCAGTACGATGAGTGGCTTTTACGTACCAAGAAAATGATACTAACTATAACTAAAGTCGTTTGCAAAAAATCATGTACCTTCGATAACTAATAGAGGTAACCTCTAAGATCTACCAGCCTGCATTAACGACCAGTATCGATACTGGGGAACAGAGGGTGGTTGCTCCCGAGAGGCTTCACTGTACATTAGAACATTTATTTTAATTCTAAGAATAAATAAGAACTCTTTTATTCAATATTTAATTTTAAGAACTTATCATTGCATGTTATTTGCCTACAGCTGTAATATTTATCATATGTCATATCGAAAGAAATTTTTTTATAGAGAATGAAATGTCATCATCATTTATAATATTTTTTTCATGAAATATATACCTTCTCGAAAAACGAATGAAAAAAAAATCAAAATAATTGAGAGAGTTTTCTTAAAAGATCAAAACACTTCACGAATCGGTTCGTATGAGATGTATTTCTTTCTATTATTTATTTACCATCTTCCTTAAAATAGTTTAAAGCTATGTAGTATTTGATTTAGAAAATCTCAGTATCTCTTTCAGCTTACAATTTTTTTTATGAAGACAAGCACATAAAAATGATTTTCTTCCTTATTCTGAAGGCAAGTGAAAACAACAACGTAAATGCAAGACTTCTTTAAATTTTATTACAATTCCACTTTATATTTTTACAAAAATAGTAAGCACCGTAATCGTAATGCTCAATTTTTTGTTACATTTCATTTCGCTGCTCAAAAACTACGATAAAGAACGAAAGTGTGATTAAATATTTACAGGGAATACGATGAAATAATATAATTTAAAATTTGATAATTAGTTATCAAATTTTTTATTATTTACTAGTTACCTTTAATAAAATGTGCTATGCAGAATGCTGTTCTACTGGCTACTGAACAACAACAAATTTGAAACTTGACTCTTTTTATTTATACTCATAACACGAGTTCTTTTCGAAAGTTATTGCAATTTTAAGTGCATTTTCGCTAATTATTTCACACTTTTTTTTGCTTTTCGTTACATTTCATTTTGATCAGCAAAACCTAATAAGACTTAGAAACTTGAAATTATGAATATATGCAGAAAAATACACAAGGAATACGATGAAAATGCATTCCAAAATTGATCCGTGAAACCTAATAAGGCATAGAAACTAGAAATTATGAATGTATGCAGAAAAATACACAAGGAATACGATGAAAATACATTCAAAAATTGATCCATGAAAACTAATAAGACTAAGAAACTTGAAATTAGGAATGTATGCAGAAAAATACACAAGGAATACGATCGAAAATACATTAAAAAATTGATCCGTGAAACCTAATAAGACTTAGAAACTTGAAATTATGAATGTATGCAGAAAAATACACAAGGAATACGATGAAAATACATTCAAAAATTTATCCGTGAAACCTAATAAGACTTAGAAACTTGAAATTATGAATGTATGCAGAAAAATACACAAGGAATACGATGAAAATACATTCAAAAATTGATCCGGGAAACCTAATAAGACTTAGAAACTTGAAATTATGAATGTATGCAGAAAAATACACAAGAAATACGATGAAAATACATTCAAAAATTGATCCGTGAAAACTAATAAGTCTTAGAAACTTGAAATCATGAATTATGCAGAAAAATACACAAGGAATACGATGAAAATACATTCAAAAATTGATCCGTGAAAACTAATAAAACTTAGAAACTTGAAATTATGAATGTATGCAGAAAAATACACAAGGAATACGATGAAAATACATTCAAATATTACATATTACCCGTTAAACTTGTAAAAAAATATAATGTGGCCACTCTACTGTCCTCCATGCTCCCATTACAAATCAATACCTCTGTGCATACTGAAATAGAGATTGATCCTTCACTGGTTTAGGTCAAAATTATGATCGGAGCCGTGAGGGCTCAGGGGATAGAGCGTTCACCTTCCAATGAGGCGAACCGGGTTCGAATCCCAGTCGATACGAATTACATATCCGGCTTGCACCGACCACAGTGCTGACGTGAAATATCCTCAGTGGTAGACGGATCATGGGTGAGAGTCCCCTTTCTGTCAGGCTAACCGTGTGAGGTTCTCGTGATCTTCCTCTCTATGTAACGCAAATGTGGGTCAGTTCCATCGAAAAGTCCTCCACGAAGGCAAATTTCTCCCAAGACTCGATCCAGGAGTTCCCTTGTCTTCTGGATGGGGTTCAAAATTACAAGGCTACAGAGTTGAGCATTAGTAGTCGTAAACCCATAAAATTGGGTCGGCTGTTCAAAGGCGGTTATATATATATAAAATTACGATATGTGGTTGAATGAATGAATGGATGTACGAATGGGTTCGCCCTATAAACGAGCTGCGCGTGTGTGTGGCTGAAGTCTTATTCTTGGCCATAGATGGCGCCACTAAAAAACGAGAAACGCACCGTCTGCCTTAAATTCGGTTTCACCAAGCAGACTTGTTGGCACTGGTAAGTGGCATTAGAAACTACAACAGCCACACAGTAAATGCTAGTTTACGCTAAAAATATAGTTAATTTAGTGATAAATAGTATAATAAATTTTATCACGACGAATTGAATATATATATTTAGTAGAGCTATCTGGTCTCCGGAAAGTTAAATCCTAATAACCAAACTCTTATGATACCACTTTATTTCCTTTATGAATGACGAACAAAATTTTTTTTAATTATGTGAGACACAGATTAGTTAATACAACAATTTTATCATTATATAACAGAAAAATATCAAAATATACTAATAAAAAAATAAGACCAATTATGAATCCCACCTTTCCAATCTCGCCAACTGAAAATATTTGGCGTTCCGAGGATTAAAACCCACGCATTTCTCAGTGCTTCAATCAGAACACCCATAAGACTATTCTGAAGTTAAAACACTTCGCTTTCAGTAACAGTTCGTAACACCCTCGAAGAATGTCATAACTTGCATAGAATCTTGCAATTCCATCTTCATGACAGTCGAGTCACGTCGAAGAACAATACATTCTGAAATGTGTTCTAATATCGCCAAAATTTATCCAATTAGTAGCCAACTTGTCCCGAAGCAATAGTAATCCCACTGCATCATTATTATTATCATTGAGATTACCTACCCAGTGTTCAAGAGAACTCAAGCGGATTTATTTTGCAATTGCTAAGGCCTGAATAAGATGTGCTTTGCGAATGTTGAGTTGTGATAGTTCGAGCTTTAATAATTTGTGGATGCTTTTTAGCCTAGTTTTATTTCATGGTTTTATATTTGGATAAATAAGTTTAAGGTGGGTTTTTTGCTTATAACAATTTTGACTTTCTTTACAAATCTAAAATAAGGAAATTTTTATATCAAGTGCGTATTTTACCTCATATTACAAAAGTTTAATGATAGAAATTTCAAAAAATGAGAGTACATATTTTACTTTTCTTTACAAGTGTAAACTAAAATGAAACTTTAAAAAAGAGAATACATATTTTACTTTCCTTGGCAAATGTAAAATGAAAAGAGTATTTAAAAATGAGAGTACATATTTACTTTTCCTTAGAAGAGTAAACTAAAATTAAACTTTAAAAAAGAGAATACATATTTTACTTTCCTTGGCAAATGTAAAATGAAAAGAGATTTTAAAAATGAGAGTACATATTTACTTTTCCTTACAAGAGTAAACTAAAATGAAACTTTAAAAAAGAGAATATATATTTTACTTTCCTTGGCAAATGTAAAATGAAAAGAGATTTTAAAAATGAGAGTACAGATTTACTTTTCCTTTCAAGAGTAAACTAAAATGAAACTTTAAAAAAGAGAATACATATTTTACTTTCCTTATCAAATGTAACATGAAAAGAGATTTTAAAAATGAGAGTACAGATTTACTTTTCCTTTCAAGAGTAAACTAAAATGAAACTTTAAAAAAGAGAATACATATTTTACTTTCCCTATCAAATGTAAAATGAAAAGAGATTTTAAAAAGAGAGTACAGATTTACTTTTGCTTACAAGAGCAAACTAAAATGAAACTTTAAAAGAGAGAATACGTATTTTACTTTCCTTATCAAATGTAAAATGAAAAGAGATTTTCATAAAAAGTACGCATTTCACTTCTTTTTAAGTAAGTAAAATGAAAAGGAATTTTAAAAATGAGAGTACATGTTTTACTTTTCTCTGCAAACATAAAAATAAATATTGTCGCACAATCTTAATTATTTCAAATTTGTGTGCTATAACATAGACATTTTAAGACTTAATCTAGCATGAATAAAGAAAAATTTACATATGCAAGGTGAATTACAGTTTATGCCGTTAGAAATTTATATTACTTTATTAGATTTTTATGTAATAGTGCTCTGAATTTTGAAACTATTAAAGCAGTTTTATTTGATTTTTTAAACATTAAGTCAGTTAAAGTAAACAATTTTGAAATTTTAGAGAATTTATTCTCATTCACTAAATAGCTTCAATCCCGTAAATATCGCAGGATACTTTTTTATTTTTTTACTATACATTTTTGGAAAGGTAAAAAACTCATTGCATGTGTACAGTACGGAACAAACAAATTTGCATTTTCAGTGATCCTTGTCATAATTTTATTTTGTATATATAAGATTTTATAATGGAGCTAAACTACTAAACATAATTATTTGATACAAATCAACATTTCTTTGTTTAGAAATATATTTGTTAAGAATTAATTTGTTTAGAAATTTCAAAAATTTAATTTGAGTAAAGAATTATGTAAGAAGGGTAAGAAAGAGAATGAAAGAAACTTCAAACTGCAATAAAGGTGGGTATTCATGCTGTCCGAAAACTGACGGAAATGACTGAAAATAATAGAGACAAAAATTTTAGCATGAAAAAATGGTCTAAAAGAATAATGAAATATCTTTGCCCTTTCATGCAGATAGGACACCGTATCCCTTTATTTACATTTTTTTTCCAACCCTCTCAAGGAAAAATGTATTTTGGTATTTTGTAATTATAAATAACAGTCTAACAGTTACTAAAAATATCTGTTAAAATATCGAAATTATATTTGTACTAAAATATATAATCCAAAAAATGCATTTTGAAAAAAAAATTTCATTCACGTTCAAAACTTTATCAATAATTGTTTTAGTAAATTAAAGAAATTTCAGTGAAGAGTAACTTTTTCTCTCCGCTCTAAATAAGTGCAGATAAATTAAATTTGAAAAATTATTGTTTGGAAGTGAGCAATGATTATAAATGTAACGCAGAAAAGACAACGGTGTTTCATGCTGTATTTCATAACCATAAATTATTAATATAATAAAGATATTATTTTCCCCTTGCTTGGTCATAAATGAATACAAAATAATGAAAAAAAAATGTGAAAAATATATTTAATAAAAATTCTGCGTCAAATTGTTAAGAAAGATTAGAATATAGGGCACTTCTCCTTTTCTAAGCAGATGAAAAGCGTTGAATATCATGTTTGGAACAAAAAAAAATAAAATTGGAAATCAAAAAAAAAAGCACAGGCTTCTTTCCCACAATGGAAACAGACAGATTTCTGTTACAACAAAACAATGCTAGTCCTCACACTTCAAGACAACCAAAAAAAAAAAACGGCTTGATAATAATGGAATAAATATTTTCATTCCCTTATGTCAGACCCTCAAAGGAATAATGAAAAATAAAATCGAAAAAGCAGAAAAGAAGACAGTTAAAGATTTAGAGGAAGATTTGGGAGAAATATGGAACAAAAGAACTTTCGATTTTCTAAAAATCTCCCTTAGAATATGTGCCAAAGGGATTTTAAACAGTTAATGCTAAATAAGAAAGGAATTACAACTGATTTCTCAGTGCAAAGGCTGTGTAAAGATGAGACATCTTGAAATGCATTTTAATTTTAATCTCTATTTTTGGTTACTTATGTAATTTTTTTATTTAATTTATAACCGGTGTTGAGCCGCCAACCCGATTCTGAGTTCAATCTGAGTCAATCTTCAACTCCGTAGCCTTATAATTTTAAACTCAAGTTAGAAATCAAGGGAACTCCTCAATAAAGCATTGAGACACGAGAGTGCAATGCTCGGCCTAGGTCAAAGTCCTCCACGAAGGTTAGTGAAAACTAGCCTGGAGGACTTTTTATCGTGTGGGGCGGAGTTGTTATCGGCCATGTCAACAGTCATCTACGTAAAGGTACGCCAAGATAGAATCGAGTTAACATGTCTTATATACTAGTAAATTGAAATTACATTTTTGTATACGCTACAATACTCCCCCACCAGAATTATATCTGTGATAGAATTCGATGAACGGATACCACTAGTTGATTCATTGCTGTTTTTGTGAGAAGCCGGGAGAGCTGTATTGAGATCACCGTGCTTTTTGAGTGCTGAATGTGAGAGGTGTACATACCTGCCAACTTATAATCCTTTCAAGGATGATTTTCCCCAGTGGTAGTAAATTTAAATTTAAAATGCAATATTAGGTAGTAACATTTGCTGTATTTTGAACAAGCTTATACAGATTAGTACAATAGTATTACATATTAATATATATGCTTAATTTTTTAAAAAATAGTGGTTGATTAAAAATATTATAAATTAAGTTTATAAATGCAAATAATATATACCGTGTACTAACTTCACCGTGTTAATACACCGTAAGTTAACACACCGTGTATTAACTTCACGGTCGTTGTCGCTCCTGTGTTGCCTTCAGCAGTTGAGTGTATACGTTGTGTGTGAATGATACTGAGCAGCAACAACGCGAGGAGACGGATAATGTCGCAGTCACAAGTAGCAAGTCAACTGTTCAATGCGGACCATCCATCGAAGTATGCGTTTCTAGATCGAAGTGGGCGTTACTGTCAAGATAGGCGTGTTCATATCGAAGTGGGAGTTTCGGTCAAGGTAGGCGTGTTCACATCACGTCCGAAGGTCACCAATGAGGGGCGGAGTTGTTATCGACCATGTCAACCGTCATCTATTAAAAGGCACCCCACAATAGAGGCGACTTAACATGTCTTATATACTAGTGAATTGAAATTACATTTTTGTAGTGGTAGATATGCTACAAATGGAATTCACCTGCATTTGTGTTACATGTAGAGGAAAAACACGGAAATCTCCCTAGTTAGCCTGACGGCATAAGGATTTTAACCCATAATCCGTCTACCACTAGGGATATTTTACGCCTGCACTGCCATCGGTACGGGATTCAAACCCGGATCACCCCATTGGGAGGGGAGCGCTCTATCCCCTGAGCCGCATCAGCTCTATTTACTTATATAAAACATTTTTTGAAAGTCTCACTTCGATAATAATTTTTTTTGACTCAGTACTGGAAATTACGCATTGTCCCTATTTAAAATTATGACCTTTTTTCCATCTGATTTCAAACGGAAAAGTATGCTCTACGTCAGAGGATAAAAAAAAAATAATTTTTTTAAATTGAATTTTTATCTCCCTCATTTTTTTGAGAACTTCTCAAGTGCAATAATGCAATCGTATGTAATCTGTGATATTCAAAAGTGAAAAATTTAAATTCAAACAGACAGACGGAGAAAAATAAAAGTGGGTTCAAAATTTTTTAATTCAGTACGAATCAAAATGGGGCGGAATGAGTCGTGCGGAAACGAAAGTTAGTTAAAAACCACTAAAATTTTTAAATGTGTGGTATAAACATTTTATTTTTATTTACTATTTCTATTTCTCTTCTAAATCCATTTTTCAAAAGTTGGCATCTTTTTTTTAAAAAGAGAAATGAGTAACGTACACTTATTTTTGAGTCTACGTACATACATTTTTCAATTTATTTGTTTCTTAGGAAGAAGAAACTTGTCAAAATATATATATATATCACAACATCTTTTCAGAGCTTATAAACTTGTGTATATGTGTGTTTCTTACTATTATTTATATTCCAGCCACGAGTTTTATAAATATATTTTCTCCACGCAAAGATTAGGAAAAATTTTATTGATATCTTTATAAAAAAGAAACTTGTTTAGCAAGTAATAAATTTATTGAGTGAAATGGAAAAGAAAATATAAGTAGAATAATATTCTTATGTTGTTGAAATAAGATCAATTACTTTCGTTTTATAATTTAAAAAATATATATATACCATTTAAGACTGGTTTTTCAGTTGGGATTTATTATACCGCTTTTATTAACTCGCTCTAAAATGATGAAATCCAACAGCCGCTAAAATGTTATTGTACTAAACTAAACTCAGTGACGCGACAGCCCAAAGAGGGCCAAAGCCTACTGTGCCCATCTCAATTTTCTTGACCTTGGGTTCTGGGGTGCAGGAGCAGATGTTCCGGTTAGGTGGTCAGCCGAATATGTTATTGCACTATCTGACCAAAAATATCCGGTCATCATGGTGTGGGGGTATTTATTACGATTCGACCTTTAGTTCCTGTGAAATATGAACGTTAAAATGTCTGCGCATAATGTTACACTCCCAACTCTACGGAAATATCTCAGAGAAGGCCCATTTCACTTCGAAGACATACTACCGAACCAATGGCCAAGTAACCTAGCCCCACAGCCCCATTTCTAGAGCTCTATCATTTAACGGTCATCATTGAAAGGCCACGTAATTTTGATCCAGGTCAGGTGACGTGGACAATGCCTGAGCTTCACACTCCAAACTTTCACACTAGAGCCGTGGTGGCTCAGGGAATAGAGCGTTCGCCTCCCAATGAGGATAACTGGAATTGAATCCCAGCCATGGCTGGTCGATACGAATACCTCACCCGGCTCGCACCGCCCACAGTCCTGACGTAAAATATCCCCAGAAGTAGAGGGACCATGAGTTAGATTCCCCTTGCAGCCAGGCTAATCATGGGAGGTTTTGGTGGTTTTCGTTTCCATGTAACGCAAATGCGGGTTGGTTCAGTCAAAAAAAAGTCCTCCATGACTGCAAATTTCCCCCAATATTTGGTCCAAGAGTTCCCTTGTCTTCTGGATCGGGTTCGAAATTACTAGGCTACGTAATTGAACGTTGGTAGTCGTAAACTCAAAATTGGGTCGGCTGTTCAGCAACGGTAATAGAATCATCCACACCCCAATCAAATAGAGGGCTTTAAGCCACGATAGACTTACCGTGCACGCACCTTGCTGCTTATACACGCTGGTTGATTTGTCAGCCACCAGGATCGAACTCATTACTCCCACATCTTCAGCATGCTTTAAGAAACTGTTTCACCAGATTGTTCTTCTCTTCCAGCAGAATAACGTCTCTATTTGCATATCAATATTTGCACAGTTCTAGTTTTGTGTTGTCATTATAAGCATTGCAAGTTCCCTACCTTTAAAATTTCTTTAAATTCATAAATTTAAATTTTTTTACTATCATTCTTAATTTTATTTAAAGCAATTATTTCATTTTCGCATTTTATGAAAAAAAATCGAATATAAATACTTTATTGTCTTCTTAACAATCAGTGTAACGGCGAACATTTTAATTCAATACACGTGTAAATTACTGTGTTAATTCACTGTCGAGACTATTCGAATATCAAAATCTATTTTTAACACTATTTTTCTTAAGCTGATTTATTTCTCAAACCACAAAAAATTTTCGGATGCATGGTTATATTAAGTTCTAACGGTCTTCTTCCTGATTAAGCCGCAGCCAAGCTATTTAAATTTAATATTAATAACGCGGGGTTGGCATTGTTTTCGGCTATATCATATATCGATAACTTGAACCAACCCTTAGCCTTAGATCTTTTCCCATGCTCGGAAGTGTCCATTAGTAACTATTCCGTCACTGCTAATTTAAAATTCTTGACGTTAGGACAGGGGAATGTTTGAATACTCAAGAGACTCTCAAGTCCGACACTTAATAATTACAAAACTGATCATACAAAAATGGATCTCTTCGTCTCTGTAAAAAGAGATGCTCCTTAATTATTTTATTTTTTATTCATATGATCATATTTTGTTCCTTTTAAAAATATTCCCAAAATAAAGCAATTTTGTGTGATGTGTTTTCGGAGTAATTCCTCTTTCACAAGAAACGCAAATGTACCAGAAATCCCTACAATTACAACAATGTTTCCACCATAAATCTTGCTTTCCCTCTGTAACTGGACCAACAATGTCTCCAGGGGTATGACGTATCAGCTGTCTTAAAAACTGGCCTTCTCAGAGCCTTAATCTGAATCCCAAGGAACATGTTTGGAACGAGTTAGAACGCAAAGCAAAAAATCTAGAAAGAAGAAGTCCATCTTTTCGAAAACGCAACTAACATAAGGAACTGCTCGAAGTGGTATGCTGTATCAGGAAAACAACTTACACCATGAGCTACAAACTCAAATTTAGCAGATCATATGAACTCATGCGCATTAGGAGCATGTCAGGAGTTACGTCACCTGTGAATCAGTCGTTGCACACTTCTATATGTATTTTCGATTGCAACACTCTTATACGCCATCTTGGGAGAAGACTGGTTCCATGTCTTGGTCCTTCCCCCTTTTATATCCTCCTCTTCTCAGTTACATAGGAATGTACTACGATATTTTCATCTTTCTCAATACTTATCGTAATTAATTGTCAAAACTATTTTTTTTTGCATTTCCAGGACGCTTTCTTTTAGAACTAAGTTCAATATAATTTTTAGCTCCATATAGTTTCCCAACGTAAATTTTTTTAATTTGTTTAAAAATCAAAACAGAAACTAACGTACTTCCTTCGCCTGCGACTCTCCACATGCTAAGGTGAAAGCATACGATACATTCTGCCATAGGCAGAGAGTTCTGCTCTACGCCATCAATAGCCTATTTCGATTGCAAATGCTAGGGTACGCTGCCTACCGTCAAACGCCATTTCATTCTTTCTTTTTGTCACAAAATGTGTAAACACATTTAATCAACATGGGTGATATAAATGTATTCTCAAAGAATCTTAATTAATAATGAAGTACTTCTTATCAATAGCGTAAAATTGCAGAACAAACCAACAATAAAAAAAACGATAAAAAGTCTCTTCCAATCCCCTTACGTAATGATTGGGGGAAGAGAAGGGTGCAAACCCGTTTCAAGAACCTCCACTGATTCCACTTTATTTTAAGCATAAAACAGCAGTGTTAAGTATTATTAACGAAGAAGTATTAACAGATTCAGTATTGCTTCCCATTATTAAAAATTAAGTAAAACTGTCTCTTCCAACCAAAATACTATTGGTTTCTGTACACTGGAAATAATTCTTTATAGACATTTACTTGATATTATAAAATAAAAATTCATTTGCTTCAAAAAAATTTCGAGGCGGGGAAAAGTCGACATGTTTCGATCAATCAAATACAGACTCCAATTTTCAGGACTCTCTATTAGTCGTGAATAAGGAAAATCAAAGAGATTCGAAACATAAAACGTACAGAAACCAACGGTAAAAAATATAAAACAGCAGAAGGTGAGAAATAACTAGAAAAACCGTAGTAGCAGATAATGAAACAGAAAGCGTAAAGTAGCGGAAGAAAGATTTATAATAATAAAAAAAATAGGGGGAAAACGAGGGAAAACTATGATTAATTTGTAAGTACATTTAATACGTACGATTATATGTATATAATGCATGCCATCACACTATCAAAAAAAAGTAAAGTTAATAATTAAATTTTTATACATGATTTCAAGTTACTGAAAGAACAAAATATATGTGCTGATTTTTTAAAAGGTGCCCTAAATTAAACAAATGTTTTTTTAAAAATTTGCAATAAGTAAATAGTTAAGGCTAAAGAAATAATTCTTGCAGCAAAGTCATAAGACAGGAGTATAAATATTTCACACTAAAATTTCTTTCATAAGTTCTTTCATTTAAAATTTCTTTCAAAAGATTTTTTTTATTTCTCTCATAAATTTCCTTCAAAAAAAAAACTTACAATAGATAGTGCAGCAAGCTGTAAACCTAAAATCAAAAGAGAGAAAAACTAAAAATTAATTAAATTTTTTTTTAATTCATTTAAAAAGTGAGAATAACAAAACGTTACTTTGAAAATGCCCACAATCACAATTGGAATCAGCGAGCACAATTTTCATAATGCAACAAAAAAGAACAATAAGTCAGACTTACAGCGCCATCTACCTTAAAATTTTTGAGCTGAAACCAGAAACTTCAACAGGAAATACCGTAAATTTAGAAAATCCAATAGCTTTAATATATATATATATATATGAATGTAAATTGAGTTAATCCATAATTTTACAATAATTAAAATAAGGCAGCTATATAAACCATGCTTATAAATAAGCACTGACAGTAACTAGAACTCAACAAGCGAACAAGGAATTCGCCATCAATAATAAGCTTTTCGTTATTTTCAATTTTAGGGAAAATGCCTTTTATTTTACGTTCATTGTTCGTAATTATCTGAGCTTTCAAAGAGATCAAGTTTATCCACGACAACGCCTAATTAGTTATGGTGTCATTAAATAGTTTAAGTAGACTGTTATTAATGAATTAATAGAGGTTAATTAACTACTTCATTACTAAGACGTTAGGATAACAATAGCGCGTCAAATATTATGATTGGTAATATAAAGTTTAAATTTTGCTTACATTTCGTGCTTATATTTTATGAAGAAGAGTACTTACCATTGTAATAAGTGCAAATACTTTTATAATGATACTTAATAGTAATTGCACTTATTTGAAAATTTAAATACAATGAGCTTAAAATATTTATTTTTCCAATGCCCACTCAATTAACACTTGACATTCAGATATCAGTAGGGTAGATTTGTTGGACACTCTTGCAAGGGCACCATATAAGATGGACCAACGTTGCTCCCACAGTAAGGGTAGATTGTACAGAAAATGAAAGAACATTCATGCCTCTGATGCAAGGCCAGCTGCCTGACCGCTACGCAGTACGGT
Source organism: Parasteatoda tepidariorum (assembly GCF_043381705.1). NCBI lineage: Eukaryota > Metazoa > Arthropoda > Arachnida > Araneae > Theridiidae > Parasteatoda > Parasteatoda tepidariorum. The sequence goes on from NC_092213.1 coordinate 13,476,813, forward strand.
AAGCATAAAGCAAATATTCGTTTTACTTATTTGCAAATATGTATTTAAAAAATTTATAATTAATTAAATTAATTAAATAAATGTAATTAACCTTGTTAATTAAAATAAATGTAATTAACCTATGGCAACTTTTTGTTTCAATATACTGGCGAACAATAACAATAAAAAATTTTCTTTAACATTTCTTATTTTAAAATTTCTTCTTAAACTCGTGCGAATGTAAAAAAAAACTCGTTAATTATATTGATCATAATTAATTTTACAGGGGTTCATTAATCTTACTACTGAAAATTCAAGAGTAATATGATTAACTGTAGAGACCTTTTTTTTGTTTTAATGCATTCTGACTTAGAAGACCTATTCATTTTTTTCATTACTTGTTTACTGACAACACATATTTTAATACGCATTAGAATCAACTTAATGACTGCATTGCAAAAACATTTCGTATATATATATATATA
>NC_092213.1:13477879-13519214 GCF_043381705.1 Parasteatoda tepidariorum
AGTTTAAATTAAATATTATCATGTTTTTAGGGCATGAATCTGAATTGAACAACCTGATAATGCTCACTCTGGTTATTGTTTCCGTTTTTAAAAGCGCTATATGTTGAGCCACCTCATGTGACATTTGCCATGTGACATTTTTAGCAGCAATCATTGGTCGATTTTCTAACGTTGCCATTCGGGGAGTTGTAATGAGGCTTTTTTATGGTGCCGTGTAAGAGAAATATATATATAGATTTTAGAGACCTTTTTTTGTTTTATGCATTCTGACATAGAAGACTTATTCATTTTTTTCATTGCTTGTTTACTGACAACGCATATTTTTATACGCATTAGAATCAACTTAATGACGGCATTGTAAAAACATTTCGTATATATATATATAAACAAATACAAATACAAGAAAACACGAAGAAAGTTAAGAAAAACGATAAGTTTCAAAAAAATAATTTTTTTTTTCCTTTTTTTTTCTTCTTTTTTTTTTAAACTGTTGTTTGTTATTTTTTTACTTATTATTCCCCCCCCTTTTTTTTTCATATGTCTATAATTTTTTTTGTTTTATCTTCATTTTGAACTATATATATATATAATTCTTATTTTTCCGATTTTATATGATATTTTTTATGATAACCACAGTTCTATTATTAAAAACGTATTTAGTTAACCTCGACACCGAAAATGGAAGCAACTATTTTCTCCATTTCGGCCATATACTCCAGTTTTTTACAGCGTGCCCCTTGTATACACCGTAAATACAGATTGCGAACAAGAACTTTCTTGGTTTTATTACAGTTGTTGTTAAAAATTAAGCATAATAGCAAAGCAGAGTAAAAGCCACGATGACTCTCCACGATGTTGTTGTCGTATGCCATTAAGGCAAACGGGTGAGCTTCTTCTTGCTCCCCAGTGGTACCATCTATAGCCGAGAATTCGACTTCTGTCACACACATACGTCACAACCCGTTTATAGGGTAGACCCACTCACACATCCATTCATTCATCCACAGATCGTAATCTTGACCAGAAACAGAGACCCATAAATCTCCAATTCAGTACCCCCAGAGGTTTGATTTGTTATAGGAACGTAGAGGACTTTGTGACCCGACAGATTTAGTTTGCATCTGTCACCATCTACTACACGGGGAGACTTCGGCTAGCGGGGATCGAACTCATGATCTGTTGGCAAGGACCCAACGCTCTACCTACCAGGTTTTCCCGGTCCACTAACCACAATAGCAAATGTAATTATCGTTGTAACGAGCTTGTCGCTGCACTGCAAATAATTTTGTTCTGTAGTTATCACCATTTTTGACGTTGAGTTACTAAAATTTTTACAATGTAGTAGTATGAAAGTTTTTAACGTCATTGATAATATTGAATTAAATAGTTGGATGTCATGAAAGAATGTAACTGTCATAAGGAACCAACGAAGAACACGTCCATTTGAAATGTGCGGCTAGCTTCCAGAAAATTATAATTTTTTTTTCATTCTTTTGTAAGATTAAGATAACCTGCACAGAGGTGGTCAACATACATTAATATAAAGAATGAATATTGGGGGGGGGAGGTATAACGATGTTCGTTTTCCTCTTTTCTGCATTTATACCAGTCATAAATAAAAAGTCTTTTACTTTGGTTTTTTTTTTTTTTTTTGTAAAATAAGGTGAAATGATGTTCGTTTTGCTCTTTTCTGTATTTATACCAGTCATCAATAAAAAGTTTTTCATTTTGCTTTTTTTCGTAGAATCTTACTCATTTAAACGGCAAAGAAATGCGCTTTACTCAAAAAAGGGTTTGACACTATAGCGAATAGTTTTTAACGAGTTATACACATGCAGTATTTGTATCTTTTATATTGGCATGTAACTCGGAAACTTGTCGTAAAAGCTGACACTTCGTAATGTGTCGTGCTCGTTTTATCGAGTTTTACAATGAATATGCATAAAAGACAAATAAAGTCAAAATTACTATTGATTGATTTAACGAAAAATAAATATTTATCATTTTTAAAAATACTAGGGAACTTCATTCCCAGTTTGCACGATTTATCAAATTCCATGACTGCCTTTCCTTAATAATTGTTTTTTCATTTTTTTTATTGTACTTGGAAAAAAAACTAATTATTGTTAATATATCAATTCAAATAAAAACCGATTTTATTTCCCTTTAACTCTTGAATTAATTGTTTTTCTATTTCTAAAAATATCAATGTCTGACAATCTAATGTCAGACATATCAATGTCTGACAGTCTAATGTAATATGATCTAATGTCAGACAATATTTATAACCTCGCTTTTACCTTTTCTTCTTTTACTTAAAGATCGCTCGACAGAAATAGTTGAAATTTCTACAACAATGGATAAATAGTGATTATTTAAAGCAAAAAGATGGAAAAAAATCTCCCAAAAAATCCTCAAATAGGAACAACTTTCAAACAAATTAGAATTTTCAAAATCTGGTGAAAATTTCAAAAATAAAAAAGATTTTCTCAGCGCGATAAATACTTATCAACCAGTTTGCTGCACTCCTGCGGGCTACAGGATGATCTACAGGATATTTTCACTGCATGTTTAACAGTCTAACAGTTTAACAGTCTCATACTAATTATTGAACGTTTAATTGTTTATACTATTGTACTCCGTGTACACTTATACTCTCTGTACTCTGTACTCCTTGTACTACACACTTCTGTAGTTTAAGGTTTCTACAAGCAGAAAGAATTCTGGTAAAAATAATGTGCTGTATCATAAGAGATTTCTGGTAAAAAAAATAGAAAAATAAGAACATAGTTCTGGTTAATAAAACCAAAATATAATATAGTTAAACCATTCATTTGATATTTTTCAGCTCATATATGTATTTAAAAAAATGCAAAACTGAAAAGTAAATGTGACCGAATAAATAGTTACTATACCGGGCTCTAAGGTATCTAAATTAAATTACCAAATTTTACCACCTTCACAAAATTTTATCACCTATTACAAAATTCATTTCATTGTTAAATCATTACATAAATCATTACTATAGCGCAGCGGTAAAAATTACCAAGTTTTTTAGTGTTTCCATGGAGTCAAAAATACAGAAAATGTTACCCCATTCTGGTAGTTATGACCCTACTGTTTTTCTCAATATAAATTACATAGATTTTGCACAGCTAGATAAAATGCAACGTAAAGTTGCAACGACGTAGCTATTGCGAATTACTAATATAGAAATATATTATTTAATTGAGTACAAACTCTTTTGTGTTTTATATAAAATAACAAAATAAAAATCTTCCAGATTAAATGCCCCTAGCAGCAAATTTACCAGTTAGTCACAAAATTGTCTCGATGTAAGTCCTATAAGAACATGCAACGAGGGACCAATATCGAAATGGCTAGATGTTTTAATATGGGACCCAGAATGACTTTTAATATAGGGCAATAACAACTTTGTATAGGGTGAAATTAGGTGAAAAGAGGTAGTAAAATATCGGGTGAAATGGAAAATTCTATGTAGGACCGATAGTGGCTGAATAATGGATACAAAATATTAGTTTAAACTAATAATTCTATATAGGAGCTATATCGGAAAAATATCGTCCATTCTTACCCTTATTGAGTCGAGATTAGTGAATATTATTGGTAAAATGAGGTTCAAAGTTATTTTGCTGCTAGGGACTTGTCACTGAATCAAATTCATTTGGTAAATTTATTTCAATACTAGATTGTGAGCACATGAAAAGCAATCAATATTTCTTTGACGTTTCACAAATCAAGTACTTTATTTAATTTTGAAATAAATAAAAATTCGTACGTGTTCGAAGGAACTTCTTTTGGAAGGATACATTTTCAACGAAGTAAAGTGCATTTGTGGTATTTATTTAAATGGCGGCGGAAATAATCATAGTGTTTTGACAACTTTCTCCAGTTAAAATTCAAATAAAACTTTTTCAGTTTTCGATGCTTTTCCTAACAGAAAGAGTGAAGAAAATATATTTTTTTAAGTGTCGCTTTTGCTTTTAAATGAGTTTTAGATCAATAACTCAAAAAAACGGATGACAAGAAAATGGATAAGGAAACTTCGAAATTTTACACTGAATATTATATAATACTTTCTTTCAAATAAATATACTTTAAAAAATGTAGTTAAGAATTTTAAGTTGTAGGCAATTATATATTAGTTAATAACTGAAAAAAAAATTTCTGACACAAAAAAATAAAAATAAATTTAATAGTTGCATGCCAAATTAGTTGCCTTTTTATTTCTAAATTGTTCTTCTGTTATTGTAATTATTTTTTTTAGTTATTATTTTCTTTGAAGCAAAATTACGTTGAATAAATTAGGTTTAGAATTTTAAGTACTGAGCAATAATGTTTTAGTTAGTAATTAAAACATTTTTTTTACGCAAAATGTAAAAATGTTTTAAATAGCTACATACCAAATCATTTGTCCTTTTATTTCTAAATTGTTTTTGTATTATTGTAATTCCTTTTTAGTCATAATAATTTTATTTAAAACAAAATTACTTTAAAAATTGTAGTTTAAAATTTTAAGTAATAAAGAATTACACATTAATTAATAATTGAGGCATTTTTTCTAGCACAGAAAGTAAAAATATTTTAAATAGTTACATACCAAAGCAGTTATTCTTTTATTTCCCAATTGTTTTGTGTTATTGCAATTGTTTTCTAATTATTATTATTCTCTTTGAGGCAAAATTGCTTTGTAAAAATATGGTTTATAATTTTAATAATAAACAATTATATGTTTACTAATAATGGAAACTTTTTTAAATACAAAAATTTAAAACAATTACCTATTAAATATTTTGTTTCCTTTTTTTATTTCGAATTTTCTTTAAAAAAATTTCTAACTTTTTGAGATTTTTCAAATTAGTGTTGAATTTTTCAATAATTTCCCTTTTACAGCTTGTTCCGCAAAGACCACTCAATTCGTTATATATTTTTCGTTTCTTCATTGACTTTGATATATTAATGTTGATTCTGTACAACTTAATAATTATTTGTCATATGAACGTAGACGTATGGCCACTACGATCACGTATTCACTCTTATACATAGAAGATTCGCTATCTTCGTTTCAGTCATATGTTTGCTCTCAACCACCAAAGCTTCTTTCACTGCTCTATTCGTATGTCTGCTCTCAGCCATCAAAGATTATTTACAGTCGTTTCACTCGTATGTCTGCTTATAGCAACCAATTCTTTTTTTTACTGCTCTATTCGTATGTCTGCCATCAACCTTCAAAGATTCTTTACAGTCGTATGTCTGCTCTCGGCAACCAAAGCTTTTTCTTTACTGCTCCACTCGTATGTCTGCTCTCAGCCATCAAAGATTCTTTACAGTCGTTTCACTCGTATATCTGCTCTCAGCCTCCAAACCTTTTTTTTTACTGCTTCATTCATATGTCTGTTCTCAGCCATCTCTCAGATTCTTTACCATCGTTTCAGTCGTATGTCTGCTTATAGCAACCAATTCTTTTTTTACTGCTCTATTCGTATGTCTGCCCTCAACCTTCAAAGATTCTTTACAGTCGTATGTCCGCTCTCAGCAACCAAAGCTTTTTCTTTACTGCTCCATTCGTATGTCTGCTCTCAGCCATCAAAGATTCTTTACAGTCGTTTCACTCGTATATCTGCTCTCAGCCTCCAAACCTTTTTTTTACTGCTTCATTCATATGTCTGTTCTCAGCCATCTCTCAGATTCTTTACCATCGTTTCAGTCGTATGTCTGCTTATAGCAACCAATTCTTTTTTTACTGCTCTATTCGTATGTCTGCCCTCAACCTTCAAAGATTCTTTACAGTCGTATGTCCGCTCTCAGCAACCAAAGCTTTTTCTTTACTGCTCCATTCGTATGTCTGCTCTCAGCCATCAAAGATTCTTTACAGTCGTTTCACTCGTATATCTGCTCTCAGCCTCCAAACCTTTTTTTTACTGCTTCATTCATATGTCTGTTCTCAGCCATCTCTCAGATTCTTTACCATCGTTTCAGTCGTATGTCTGCTTATAGCAACCAATTCTTTTTTTACTGCTCTATTCGTATGTCTGCCCTCAACCTTCAAAGATTCTTTACAGTCGTATGTCCGCTCTCAGCAACCAAAGCTTTTTCTTTACTGCTCCACTCGTATGTCTGCTCTCAGCCATCAAAGATTCTTTACAGTCGTTTCACTCGTATATCTGCTCTCAGCCTCCAAACCTTTTTTTTACTGCTTCNTTTTGTATAGGGCTTTGATACAATATTTCGACTACGTAATTGCATTTATATTCGTAATCAAAGGAATATTCGCTGATCGAGCAGAACCAGAAATAATCAACAGGGTATGATTAACATCCTAAACGAATTATACTCGGGGTAAATGTACAAAACTGGGGCATTAAGTTTTACCGTCTTTCAGATACTTTACCGTCGTTTCAGTCGTATGTCTGCCGTCAGTCACCAAACCTTTTTCTACTGCTCCATTCGTACGTCTGCTCTCAGCCATCAAAGATTATTTACTGTCGTATATCTGTTCTCAGCCTCCACAGCAAAAAACCATCGTGATTTGACAGTATTAAACAGTGCTGTCCACTTAAGTCTATAGGCTTCCGATACATAGAAGATTTGAAATATTTTATTGAATGTGTTGAAAAGTAATCATAGTTTTCGCTCCAAAAAAGAATTGTTTCTTTTTTCATTATAATGTTCCTTTGTATCCTATGCATATTCATCCAACAAAATATAATCCCAGCTAGTATTGCACCCATGTATAAATTCAATTCGACAGTAAAGGGCTAAGCTTCACAGCTAGAGGAGTCCCGAGACTGCTATGATTGCGCAATACTATTACTATTAAAATTCCTTTTTTTATAATTTCCATAAATTAAACTAAAGTGCGTAAACGTACTCACAATTTTAAAAAATCAATGAAAATTAATTATTTTATAGGAATATAAAAATTTTCAAAACCATCTAATTTTGTTCAAAATTAAACCCAATTTTGAGCAGAGTTAATAACACGAAAGTAATTAAAAAATCTTTTTAAACAACTTAAAAAACAACAAAATGAGTTTTCACCTTTGTGGTTAAGTTAAATTTTAAAAAATATCAAACAAATAAATATTTTTTTTTGCATATTAAATAATTTTTTTCTTTTAGATTCTAGTTTTAAATAAAAATTAACGAATTGTTAATAATTTTATTTATTAATTCTTTAATTCTGATATTAAATTTATCAAAATATATTGAATATTAATTTTAAAAAGTTTTTGTGCAAACAATTCAAAAAATTTGATTTAAAATACCAGCATGTCATGGCGAAATACAAAATTTGAGCAAAATCGGTTGAATAGCTCCTGAGAAATCGAATTTTAAGAGAGTCGTGTTCTCTTAAGTCATTATTACGATTATTAGATCAAAATTTATTCGTCTTAATTCAATTTTTGACTCAAAGCTCAGCACTTTAAAGGTAATTTTTAAGAAGAAAATTTGTAAATGGTCCTCTAGACTCCAGAAAATAATTTAACTGGCACTGTAATCGAAGATGGTTAGCCATCTCTGTATAGATTGTTCCCCTATCTTGGAATCATTACTTAAATGACGCAACAAAATAAAAGGTAACAATATTAGCAGAGCTAACTTCTAAAATTCTAAAACGAAATTTTCATTTCCTTCACTTTTTTTTTTCTTTATCAGCATTTTACCATTTTAATTTTTTAGCCTGATGCTTAAAATATTAATTCATTTCATTAATATTAAATTTCAGTTCAATATTTTTGGATATTTATTTCAATGTTTAGTAAATATTTCCGATAAATTTAATATTAAATACATGTCGAGTTCGTTCATTTATTTTTTTAAAATTTATTTCCAACTTGAATATGCAAATTTCAGATTAAATTCGAACTAGTTTTGAAAAGGAAACTTGGTTTAAACTCATACATATTCTATTAGAAGGAATAGAAAATTGAAAATCTTTGTTAAAAGCAAACAGTATGTCAGACGTTTTTTCTTTTTATTTATTCTTATTTTTTTATTAAAAAAATCAAAAGAGTTTATAGATGAAAAGTTTAAAAACATTTAGTGAAGAATTTTTTAAACTAATATCGTGTTATGCCAAAATGAATTTTCTTTTTCAATTTCTTTTTTATTTCTCCTAGTGAGTTTTTAATATTTTTTAAACAGTACGTTTTTCGCAAAAGAATTTCTATTTACAGTTATTTTGTGAATTTATATAGTGATAAAAACAATGCATTCAATTATAAAATAGTTATATTTTTATTTTGTGTCCACAGCTTTCTGTATTTATACTAAAAAAAACTATTTTTCGTTAGTTTTTAACATTTTACATTTCAAATTCCTAAAACTATACTTTTCATTTAATTGATACTTTACTTGTAAGTACTTCTACTCCTATGTAGTAATTTTAAAAGCAGTTGGTTTTTTTGCTGATAGAAAATGTTATCATTGAAAAACTATACTGATGAACCGGTGAATCAATCAATCAATGTATTAGTATATGTAGCGAATCGGTAAATTAGCGTATTAAGGAATAAATGACTCATTAACTTTTACTTTTTTGACTTTATATTTGAACTTTGTACACTTGTTTTTGAGAACTACCTTTTTTCATTTAATCGATTGTTTTTTTTCAAGTACTTTTACGCATTAATTTTAAGAGTAGTAGGATTTTTGCTGTCTGTATATGTTATCATTGAAAAACTGTATTGATGGACCTGTGAATCAATTAATCTGTGTATTAGTGTGTCAGCGAATCAGTGAATTGGCGCAGTAATGAATCAGTAATTCTTACTTTTTTTAATCTTTCTGCAATTTTTACACTTTAATTTCGAAACATATTTTTTATTTAATAGTTAATTTGTTTCCAAGTGCTTCTACGTCCTAATTTTAAAAGCAGCTGGACTTTTTGCTTCTAATGTAAGTTATTTATTAGTCAGCGTATTAATAAAATAAAAAATATTTGTTTATCAGCGAATTGGAGCATTAATGGCTGGATCTTGATGAATATTGATAAATACATGAACCAGTGACTGGATTTTGGTGCATGTTGTTCAATGGATGAACCAGTGTCTGGATCCTTACTCATATTCATGAATGATGAACCAGTGACTTGATCCTGACGCATATGGATGAACAGATCGAGCCGGTGACTCGATTCTGTTGCCTATGATGTATTGATGAACCATTGATGAATGGGTAAACCAGTGTCTGGATTCTGTTGCCTATGATGTATTAATGAACCATTGATGAATGGGTGAACCAGTGTCTGGATCCGGAAGCATATTGATGAATGAATGAACCAGTGTCTGGATCCTGATCCATATGGATGAACGGATTAAACTGGTGACTGGATTCTGTGACAGATGATGTATTGATGTACCAGTGACTGGATTCCAATAAATAAAAATATTTCTGAGGCTAAAACTTTTCATATATGCGGCAGTTGGCAACTACAAATTTCAAACATAATTCAGAAAGGAAAATGCAAGAAAAATAATAATTTTTTTTGCCGCAAAAACTATGTAATTAGTGCAACAACTATTATATTATATATACTTCGCAAAGAAAAAAAATGCCCTAATTTTAAATTTTTAAATTACGAATTTTGAATTTATCATTCAAACAAAACGTGATGCACATTGATTTGACATTCATTCGAAATCTGTTGAAAAGATTCACAACATATGATGCCGCAAATTAATAAAATTTGAAAAATATTGTCCTTAGCTAAGAACCATTTACAAAAACAATTACAACCCTTAGAACGCTATCTTTAAATGAAGGCAATTGTGAACTTTGAATGCTCATAAGCAGCAGAAAATAATGTTGTTTTATTCTAGAGAGCAGCGCCATCTCGTGCTGAATTTTATAAAAAAATTTCAAACTTTGGTCTGAGTAAACAGTCGTTTCTTTAGCAGAACGCAGCAAAAATTACATTTTCACCTGCTCCAGATTTTTCTTTAATTAATTTTTCAAATTGTGGCTCATTTTCGGGATAACGTCATCTTTATCATTGCATTTTTCACCCGGCAGATTGCCAATTTAAGACTTAAAACGAAGTGACCGAAAAATACATTATTAATAAAGAATAATCCCAAGAAACTAAAGCAGAAAGATTTACTTGATAAGTCAAAAAAAAAAAATTCATTTGCTCCTAAAACTTATAACAGTGATAAAAGTCTACGTGTTTCCAGAGCTCAAAAATAGGTGCCCATTTTCAAGACCGCTAAACATGAATAAGGAAAACAAAAGAGATTTGAAACAAAAGTAAAGTTAGCAAGCAAAAAAGAAAGAAAATAAATAAAGGTAAAAATAAAACAAAATAAATAGAACAAAACGACGCGGCAGCCGAGAGTGAAGCAGAAAACGTAAAATAACCAACGAAAAATTAAAAAAAAAATGATAAAAAAAATAAAACTTACGAAAAACCACAGTTGCCTAGGCAGTTAAATCAGGGCATTCCACGCGCTGTGAAGTGGTGGTGAAAAACTCAAATTGTTAACAAGACAATTCGCAGTCACATGAATGAAACAATATTCCAGGGCATCAAAATGGGTAGGAGTGGAAGGAAATTTTGGTATTAACAAAATTAAATTTATGTCCAAAATTCGAACAATGTTGGAATCTTAGGTACTTTATTTTGAGCAATCGAATCATGTCGACTATTACCATCATCATACTGGAGCATTTGAAATTTTTTATTTTCTCAAGTACATCAGTATATTAAAATAATGAAAATAACAAAATATGTTATTTTACAACAGTTTTCCTGCTTGCGGAAAATTTCTTTTCTCAAAAACAGCACTTTGTACCTGATCTGAAAATATATATGGATCACTTAAGAAGTAAAAGCTGATGGGTCTTTTTTTTCCATTTCGGTTGAGAGGAAAATTTTATTTGCTTCGCCATTTATTAAATAAGGATTGTAAGGTAGAAAATACCATTTGTACATTTTTGTTCTAAAGAAGAAGAGCAGTAACAGCTGATGCCATCCTCTAAAAGGAATTGAAAGAAATATATTCGCTTGCGTTCAAGATAGTTTCTGGAATAAATGTGCAGCTTCGAATTAGAGTTTATTAAAAAAACTAACTTGATATATTTCTAACTTTTATAAGTTTCGTGCTGTCCAGGTTTTTATTGACTCTTATATGAAAGATATAACTTCAAATGTTCTTTCTTTAAAAATGACACAGAATTAAAATGCGAGCTGAGTTTCAAAGGTTCGAAATTTGGTTCAATGTTTTATCTAAAATTCCGACAAAAAAGTGTAAGTTATATTTTATTTTATAACCGTCGTTGAACAGCCGACCCAATTTTGAGTTTACAACTAACTATGCTCGACTCCGTAGCCTTGTAACTTACAACCCAAACCAGAAGACAAGGGAACTCCTGGATCAAGTATTGGGAAAAATTTGTCATCGTGGAGAACTTTTTTGGTGAATCCAACCCGCATTTGCGTTACACGGAAAGGTATACCACGAAATTCTCTGTCGTTTCTCCTGACGGCAAGGGACCTCGAACCTATAATCTGTCTACCACTAAGGATATTTTATGTCAGAGCTTTGGACGGTGCGAGCGGTGCTCGGCTCTGTAATTTTATTTTGTAATTTTATCACATTCGGTGAGTACCTGACCTAATTTTGAGTTTACCGACTACCAATGCTCAAATCCGCGGCGTTGTTATTTTGAATCCAATTCGGAAGACAAGGAAACTCCTGTATCACGTACTGGGTGAAATTCGTATCGACAAGCCATCGCTGGGATTCGAACCCAGGTCACTTAGTTTTGAAGCGAGTGCTCTATAAAAGAAAACTCTATTATGATATCATCGACAGTTCTTTATTTACAGCTTAATTTTATTAAACTATACGATGCGAACTGTAATATCCACCCGTAGCATACAATTTTAGAATCGTTGTCAAAAATAAAATCTAAAAAGCATACGCATAAGTGTTACTTTAATAAATGTTAAAAGCAGTTTTTCGAACATGGACTGAAAGAAATATCAAAAAAATATGCTAATTTCAAAATTGTTGTGAGTTTGAAACAGTAATTCATGACTTTAAGGTCAAGTTTCAAAACGAAAGGTGGTTGCTGTTTAATTTTTTTAATATTCTAAAAGTTACCCAAACGCTGCTATATACATATAAATAGGCTCATCAAAATTTGCAAAAAAGTGAGAATTATAACTGGATTCTAACGATTTTTTTTTTTTATCCAGTTTCAATTATCTTGCAAAATTGACGATTCTTAAATATTTAGTAACTTTAAAAATATTTAAATTATTTGTTAAATCTAAAGCCCAAGTAATTTTTTAGCGGCAAGGCGATATATATAGTTTACAATTATAGTTTGTTCCGAAAGAAAGGCATTGAAACTGTGGCTTTTTCTTATTTTCCCTGTCAAAAGAGCTTCGAAAAGCACTGTTAAGCTCTAAACAAAAAACAAAAAACGCTGCCGAAATCTAACGAATCATTACTGATAAAAGTGGAACTGAAAACATCAAAACTTGTATGATTGCTAAAGGAAGTAAAGAGGAAAGGAAATGCAACAAAGAATCATACAGGTTTCGATGTTGACTCTAATATATACACATTTTAGACTTCATTCTTGATCAGAATTTTGAAATAATACTTAGTGGTGTAACGAATGAAGCTATATTAAGAAACAGTTCTCTTTTTTTAATTAAAACACATTTTTTTAACAACCTCACATAAACTAACAGAATTAAAATACCCTTAACAGTTTAGTTATAGCCTAGCGAGAAGAAAAATAGAAAAACCCGTAACTGGTTAGTATAAACCTCAAATTCAAAAATAAAAACTTTTTTCCTCAAAAATCAACAACTCTCTGATGTTCCATAAATTGTCCCGTGCTTTTATTTTTAAGTCATCTCGTTATATGTTTCGTTTCTTTTATTCATGCTTCTGTTAGTCAAATATTTTTTTAAATATTTTTAGACTTTATAATGGTTATAATTAAAATTGAATCTGAAAAAGTCTATAAAAAGAAATCTATCATTCAGAAGGTCCGGATACTTTATTTGAATGTACATAAAGTAATGTAATTTGTTTGCGGAAGAAAAAAAAATAGTTTAAAAATTAACTGACAGATGGCGATGTATTCGCTTTAAGACGCTAAAGAGCGACTGTTTGAAAGGAAAATGTCCCGCAGTGGACTGATCGTTAAGACACGGTTCCCAGCGGATCACCGAAGTCAAGCATCACTGGCTGCGGTCAGTGTGCGGGTGGGTGACCACTTGAATCAGTCTGCGTANACTTTAAAAAAAAAAATTTTTTTTTCTAAATTAATTGGAGTATGTAAATTGCAAATCAATTATATAATAATTAATTAATACATAATTAATTATTAATTATTTAATAATTACTTAATAAATTTGCCAATTAATTTATTAATTAGAAAAGCAATTAATTAACCAATTAAGTGGAGTATGAGACAATTACAATAACTAATAGTCTGCATTGAAGTAATAAAATGCTCGACTTCGCGTGCAGGTCGTCGGGCTACCGAAGCGGGGGTGCCATTCCCTCTGCAGAGGATCGAAATTGTGATGGCATGTCTTCGGATTGTGGGGAGAGTAGTTACAGACCATGTCTCTCCCCACAGGATCATCTTCAGGGATGTTTCCCAGACCGTCGCCAATAGCCCGTTGTGCAGCTCTAGTGCGGCGTAAATGAACTACAACAACAAGTAATAAAATACCGATTTTTCTATGTATTGAATTATATTTTATAACTCACAGGACCTTCTATGGGCCGAAACAAATGTTGCCCCCTAAAATTATTCCTCATAAGGCATACATCCCACTAGTTTATTTCAAAATTGGAGAGTCACACTTCCCTAGTTTCCCTTGTTAGTGGTGTAACGAATCAAGCTATATTAAGAAACAGTTCTTTTTATTTTATTTTATTAAAACACATTTTTTTAACAACCTCACATAAACTAACAGAATTAAAGTACCCTTAACAGTTTAGTTATAACCTAGCAAAAAAAATAGAGAAACCCGTAACTGGTTAGTATAAACCTCAAATTCAAAAATAAAAACTATTTTTCTCAAAAATCAACAACTTTATGTTCCATAAATTGTCCCGTGCTTTTATTTTTAATTCATCTCGTTATATGTTTCGTTTCTTTTATTCATGCTTCTGTTAGTCAAATATTTTTTTAAATATTTTTAGATTTTATAATGGTTATAATTAAAATTGAATCTGAAAAAGACTATAAAAAGAAATCTATCGTTCAGAAGGTCCGGATACTTTATTTGAATGTACATTAACCAATGTTATTTGTTTCGGGGAGAAAAGAAAACAGTTTAAAAATTAACCGACAGATGGCGATGTACACGCTTTAAGACGCTAAAAAGCGACTGTACATATATAAAAGCGACTGTACAACATAAAGATAATAGATCTAAAAATTTAAATTTTCAGTTAGTAGACAGTGGCCGGTAGTCTCTAATGATTGAGTAGCGACTTTTCTTTCAGACCTATTGAGTTGGTGGGTGATATCGATATTTTCTTTTCATTTTCTTTCATCATTTTTTTTTTATCATCGATATTTTCTTCTCATTTTCTTTCATCATTTTTTTTTATCATCGATATTTTCTTTCCACTTTTGCAATATTTTTTTTCTTGCTTCGATAAAATTATATTTTTTTTTAAAAAAATTCATATTAGGAATTATCTACGGATATAAAAGGTTAATTCAACAACAGAAATATTGTAAATGTGTGACAAAATTTAGTTCAACATAATGACTTTAAAAATGATGAAATGAAGGAAAAATAAAAAATATTGAATAGATATATTACTGGACATCTTAATCAAGATTCTGTTATCCGGTGTCTCCTTCTACACTGATTACCATTAAACAATTTTTAAAAATGAAAGAAAAAAGTTACCGGTTGTTATTTAATTTAAGCCGCCACTTATTTTCATTGGTTGACTTGCCACGAGGTGGGTGATTATTTTCAGGTCTAAAATAAGCTATTTAAAATGAAAGCTCACCTCTGAAAGAGTTAAAGTAGTAGTCTGTTTCATCATCGTATGGCGAGTACTGTGCCATCTATCGACCGTATTTTGAACTATTTTTTTTTCAATAAACAAAATAAAATTGCTTCCTGTACACTCAGATAAAATGAAGTTATTTTGACCAATGGTCATTTTTATAGTCTTTTTAGAAGTGAAACTTTAATTTCAATCATTCTATATATGAAGAGGACAAAATATATAAATATTTCTGACAAAATATATAATGAATATTTGGTCTTGTTTTTAATAACATAATTTTTAACACATTCACAAACTTCACTCTGATTGAATAAAGTAGAGAAATGATTTTTATTTTATTTTAGTTTTCTCATATTTTTTCGGAAGCAAAATTTTTTATTTTGAAAGAGAATCATGTATATTTGAAGTATTTTATTTCACCATGAGCTGTAAGTTTTTAAATATGCTGCCGTTACTTATTTCATCAAAAAAAGTGCTATTCGTGATTTTCGATCAGTACAAAAAGGCTTCTAAAGAATATTTTTTAATCAGAAGCATGTGATATATCGCACCAATTCAGCTTCTTTTTTTAATATGAATAGAAAGTAATAATTCAAATGGTTGTCAACGTTTATAGGAAATAATATACAGAGAGCAAAACCAACGGACCACTCTGAATAACTTTTGATCTTATGATCGAAATTTCACGTTTAATTACTCAATCTTAATGGCTCAAGGAAATAACATCAAATATGTTAATTAATAAGAGCAGACGATATTTTAAGTTACGAAATCAGACACAAAAACGTACTTTTTCTGAATAACTATGCAATTTTCTTGACGAATTCAGATTTTTGACCGAAACATAGTGGGTAACCGCAATCTGGGAAATATGGTCCCAACAGTTTAGTAAGGAGAGAGCTCCAAAATTTGAACCCCTTAATGTTAATTTTACTTTTTTGCATATTTCGCTTTATCTCAAAAACATTTTAAGCGAATTCCATGCAAAAATTAACTTTAATTGAATATTTATTATTTGTTATTGTATTATTTCAGAATGATCAAAAAATTTTGAATTGTGAGGTATACAATTTTTTGCATCATTATCATTTCTGACTTCATTTTAACAATTATTTCTTAAATATGCGTTGAGATTTGTTAATAAAGAACACCCAGTCGAAAACAAATCCCGAATTTTAAAACATAAATTAGATTATTATCTGTACTTAATTTACGTGTTTCGGAACTTTTCTTATAGCAAGTTTTCAGGACTAAAGCTTTTTGTGACTTAACCTAACATACAATTTACAATACAAAAAATAAATTCCTCTGAAATTTTTTCGTTATTTTTCGAATAACTCTCCCTTTAAATATCATTTGCTCATATTTAACCTTCGACATTGCGAAAGAAAAATTACGGAACACAATATTTCTTCAGCTTTGATGAGTTTTGATACCACTTTTCGCCAAAAGCTTTTTAAGTGCTCATAAAAATCTTTTTCCTTATGGATTTTAAAAATAGTTTTTATGGCTTTTAAAAAAAAGCATGTAACCTTTATTTGTTAGGCATTTTGTAGCAGTTAAAATACTTTTTGCAACAGTAATTACTTTTTTAAATAGCTATAAAATGGTCTTTAAACTGTTAGATTTTCACTGATGCAATTCAGTAACAGTTTAGAACATAGAGTGCTTTGAAAGTTTAAATTATTTTCGCTATTAAATCGTGACTGAAAATATTTTGCTCACGATATTTTAAGAAAATTAATTCGATAATTCGATGGATCTGACCCTTAAAAGAGGGTGAATAGCCACAACCTGGAAAATATTATCCCTATAGTGTGGTCAAGAAACCAGTTGAAAGTTTGGAATTGGAAAAATTATTTTTTACTTTGTTTGTTTCTCGAAAACTTTTTAAACAAAATAAAAAATTCGTGCATGCAATTATAAGATTCGTTCATTCAAAAATAATTCTATGTCAAAAATATTTATTGTTTTATTTTATAATAGTCGAAAAAAAGTATACAAACTTTATAGATATTACAACAGTCTAAGGTGCATACATTTTTACATCATTTTAAAGAATGTAAAATACGGATGGCAAAATACAAAATTTGAAAGAAATCGGTTAAATAATTTTTGAGAAAACGAATTATAAAAACGTCGTATATTTAAAATTCGATTTTTCAGGGACTATTCGACCGATTTTATTCAGAGTTTGTTTTTTGCCATATAAAATTACAGTCTTTAAAACAATTTTAAAAAATTTAATACCTTACAGTTCAAAATTATTTGGACTGTTATTAAATAAAACTGTAGAGTCAAAACTCAAAACAAAAAAACTGTCTGTAATTTTTTTAGTCAAAGTATATTTTTAGTCAAAACAAAACAAGATACATTATCTACGAACAAATAGCATAGTTTAAGCAATTATCAAATTTAATAGGCTTAAATCTTAATCTTTAAAGCAGAATTTTAATAAAACATATTTGACATACTTTTTTTTGCAAGGGATTTTCTTTGGATAAATAAATTTCATAATTGCGAGCGAATTTTTGTTTTTTATTTCTCTAAAAAAAATCTCGAGGTAAAGTGAAATACGCAAGCGTCCAAGGTGTTCTTTTTAATGCGCTCTGTATATGTTAGATTTTATGTCTAACATTGTGCCTACTCGCGTGATATTTCAGTTCATTCGGAAAGTGTGAAAAAGAAATTTAATCGGTTCTTTAACAATGTACACAAGCATTACATAATACAGATATTCTTATCCATTTATTTTACCAAATTTCAGTACTGGTCTTTATCAGCAATAAGTCACGTTTCTACAATTGTATAACATTTCGAAAAATACTTAAAACAGATCTAAAATACGAAAAGTGAGATTAGAAACTTCAGATTCTTATCACAAAATTTCACACTTCACTAATTCTAACATCTCTAAGTCTTTCTGCTTCAACGGCTAATTCAAGTTTTGAAACATAATTCGTATCAACTTCGAAGATATATGCTTGCAATTAAGTATGCAACTTTATCGCTTCATGAAATATACATCGCTAATTCCTCTAACAACATTATTAGTGAAATAGGTTTAACTAATAGTTTTCAAAAGTGTTAGAGTGAACGGCATTAACCATAAAAGCCTGTAAAATCTGAAAATTAATACGGCGGTAAATGTATTTAATAGATTTGAAAATTGTGGCATAAGTTAAAAATAGATGCTGCAAGGATTCGAAAAAGTAAAAAGTATGAAGATCCACCACTTACTCACTTTACTTCAAAACCCCCATGATTAATCTGAAAACATTTTGCTTTTTTAACTCTTTGACGTAGATAGGACAGCGGTATCCTTTTTCTATATTTTTTTCCTGAAGTTCTAATTACAAGCAAGAATATATTTTAGTATTTTTCATGCAGTCTAATATCTGATTTATTGGAATTATATTTGTACTAAAATATAAAATCCTAAAAAAAAGTAGTTTTAAAAACAGTCTAATATTTACTAAAAATCTGATTTATCGCAATTATATTTGTTCTAAAATATAAAATCCAAAAAAAAGTAGCTTTAAGAACAGTCTAACATTTACTAAAAATCTGATTTATCGGAATTATATTATACTAAAATATAAAATCCTAAAAAACAGTAGTTTTAAAAACAGTCTAATATTTACTAAAAATCTGATTTATCGGAATTATATCTGCACTAAAATATAAAATCCTAAGAAAAGTAGTTTGAAAAAAAACTTCATTAATATTTAAAAATACAGCAAAAATTTATTTTGTAAATTGAAGAAATTTCAATGATGAATAATTGTTTATCTTAGGCTAAAATAACTGCAAATTTGAAAAAAATGTTGTTTAGAAGTGAGCCGTGTTTGTAAGATTTTACCTTTGATAAAAAGACACCGGTGTTTCATGCTATATTTCATAACTATAAATTATTAAAATGCTAAATATAAAACTTTTCACTTATTGTGGTTTAAATTATTGCAAGAGAATGCAAAAAGTATGAAAGATATGTATAATAAAAATTCTACGTCAATGGACTTAACAGGTTATCAAAATTTCAGTCAATTAAATAATCTCAAACTTTTTTATTGTACAAATATTAATTCCATGCATTCTAATCCCGATTTTGTTAGGATAAAATTTAAAACTATTACTCTTTTTGTTTTACTATGACCAAATTTTAATGATTTGAGAGCTTCACCTTAAATATACTAATTAATTAGTGTTTCAAGATACGAAATCAGACTTAAAAACGTACTTTCTATGAATGTATCCTTTTTTTCGAGGGAATCAAATTCTTGATCCTCAAAATATTTGGGAGTAACCCAAAACAGTAAAATATAATCCCAACTGTTCAGTAACGTGGTAGTAAAGTTGGACTCCTTAATGTTAATTCCAATTTTTGCATATTTCTTAGACATGTTGAGCTCGCGAATCCAAATATTTCGGCACACATCTTTAAAAGTCCTTCATTCAAAGGTAACTTGCAGTAAAAATTTATCTATTGTTCTTACTTTTTACATTTATTACTTATTTTAAAGTTTAAAAATTCATTATTTTAAATAACACAATATTGAAAAAAAAAACTTCAAACTTAGAACGTAGTTGACAGAATAGCTTATGAATAATCATTGTCTGAACTATTCGGCCGATTTCACTCAAATTTTTGTTATTAGTCACTTAAAATTACAAAGGTTAAAAAAAAAAAAAATTTAAAAATTGCCTTTTTTTCAACTTAAAATTTTTTTTCCATTTCTGAATCAAATAATAAAAAAATAATACAAATATAAAAAAATATTAAAACAAATTATTGTAATAATTGTGCTCAAAAATTTTTTATGTTCACTTAATTAATTCTAGTTCCATGGTGAAGTACGCAAAAAGTGAAATTAGCTTAGAGAGGACCGAACTTACAATCAATCTCCTGACTGCGCTTTTGAGAAATACATTTTCTGTATTTTCCTGATAATAGCTTCCGAATTTTAAAAATCAAGAATTCTAATCTGAAACGATATGTTTTTTCAGAAAAAGTAAGCTTGGTGTCTGTCTTGAAAACATAAGATATAAACTGTAGGCGTTTTTTTAGGCGTTCCATAATTTTTATATTGCGAGCTGTAGATTTGCTTGACCCTAATCCTTACTAAACTGCATTTTTAAAGTCAAATTTGTATTCGTTCGTAATTTTAAGAGTAATTAGTTACTAGAATAGTTATTTAGTTGAATTATTTAGTAGTTATTTAGCATAGTTATTTAGAATTTATTATAGTAGAATGGGAATGCAGTAGAACGAGTTATTTAGTTAAAGAAGTTTTAAAATATTCTTTATAGTTTGGTAATATATCAAAGTCTCTAAGCCTTTAGAATAATAAGTTAACTTTAATCGTCCTTTATTTTAAAATATTTATTATATAAGAATAATAAACTTTGCTTTTATAAGACAAGATTAACTTCTTATCAAAAGATTTCAAAATTTCCAATCAACACTTTTGAGTTCTTTAAATTTGACGTTCAAAAATATTTTTAGAGGCATTTTAACCAAGAAAAATAGTCTAAACAAGTCATTCCGGAAAAAAAATCTACGAAATACTGTAAAGAATTTTGAAGATAAAACTTGTAAAAGAAAAATTCAAAGTCTTAACTATCGCTCAATTAAAAAGAAAATGTGTCTCTTAAACTCAAATCTTTAGTAGTTTGCTTGAAGTTTCTTGAAGTAAAAGTTCCCGACTGCAACTTAGCTTTGATAAACAAACTTGTTTCGTGTCTTTTAATCTGATGAATTATCCTTTGACATGCTATTCTTTCGCAGATTACCTTTATAATAATGTTATTTTTCAATTTCTTTTACTTTCATTTTCTTAAACTTCAACATTCTCTTTATCGAAAAAAAAATCTATTTTTCGTAATAATTTTCAATGTTTATTCGAAAAACAGTTAACTTTTATGTTTTCTTTATTCATGAATAAGTATATTAACTGAAGTGTTTAATTTTACAAACTCCAGTCATTTTTTTAAAATTATATCTCTTCAATTTTTTACTATTTCAAAAGATTCTGATTTTAAAAAAAAAACAGCTTATTAGTTTACTTTTTATTCTATTAATTTCTTACTATTTCAAAGGATTCTGATTTAAAAAAAAGAAACATTTTATTAGTTTACTTTTATTCTATCCTTTTTCATTTTTCTAAATCCTTTTTTCTTCTTTTTTATGTTATTTTAAAATGTAAAAGTACATAGAAAAAAATCAAAGTTCATGATGAATAGATAAAAAAGATCTGAAAGCGAAATTAAATGAAAAATAAAATGTCCTACTTAGTTTGACTTATTTTGTACACTAAATCTATCGCAAAAAAGGTAAAACAGCAAAAAATAGAAAAATAAAAAAACAAGGTAAAGGTTGGCCGTAATCAAAGTTAAAGTGTATAAATTTCAATACAGAGGCTACTGCTTGACCAAACTAAAGCTAAATTGCTGTTAAATACGAATTAGATTAAAGCAATTCGATTCTTAAAAGAAAGAAAGAAAATGTATCGCCACTAGAAGTTAAAATGACACTGTTAAGAATGTTTGAGCGAAATAGACAAAACAAGTATAGAAAATTAACATTTCAACATGCATTTTACTATTAGCATCACATTTACATTCACAGTTTAGATTCCATTTCATAAAACACTTATGAAAGGAAATTTTTACTCGAGAATTGCCTTAGGAACGGCAACCGACTCATAATCTCAGTGGTAGATGGATTGTGGGTCAGAGTCCCCTTGAAGTCAAGCAAACCGTGGGGGGTCTTCGTGGTTTTCCTCTCCATGTAATACAAATGCGGGTTGGCTCCATCAGAAAGTCCTCCACGAAAGTCCCCCTTTATTCTAATATACTTGATCCAGGAGTTCCCTTGTCTTCTGAATTGGGTTCTTAATTACAAGGCTACGTAGTAGAACACTGGTAGTCGTGAACTCAAAAATTAGGTCGGCTGTTCAACGACGATTATAAAATAAAATAAAATATATTTACTTGGTCTCAAAAATATTATTGTAACAAGGTTTTACTGTATCATGAAAATGCAAAAGAATTTCAAGAAAACTGCTATCATGTTTTAGAAACGCATTTATTAAAAATTGTAGCTTACGAGTGGCGCATGTTCTACTTTCCTTTCTCCTATAGAAACAAAATTCTATTTGAAATGATTCTAACTGACGTTGACAAATTTTACTCGCAGCATAATTGGCAGTTAAAATTTAAAAAATAAACTAATATTTACAAATTTACTCTAGACTTCAGAGCTTTAACAGATGTCTAGCATGATCTTAAAAAGTTGTAAATCTATATAAATAAACTATATAGAACTATATAAAACTATATAAATAGAACTTTAAAACTATATAAATAGAACTTTCTACCAATTTAATATATTAATTCTTTTTTTTTTTATTTTCCTCAAAAATAAATATTAAAATGGAATCATTTCGACTGAAACGTAATGGACACGCAAAAGTAAGTTTAATTTAAATTAATGTTTATATGTTTCCGAATAAAAAAAATTCCATTCTACAAACTGCAAAACACTTTTTGCAGTTAGAAGCTTACGTTTTATGTCTAGTTTTCCCCTAAATTAAAGTCTAAATTCAGTAAAAGTTTATACTTTTACTGTAGATTCTTAACGTTGTAATAAATTTTATCATGATATCATTCTTTTAGTTAGTATTGTCTAAATAATAGCTCAAAGTTCCGCGATAAATAGATTTTTTTTTTAAAAAATCACTTCTTAGTCTCTTTAAGAAGTTCATCATAAAAATTAAGGCAAATAATACTTAAGTAATAAAAACGAGAGTTAAAGCACCCTTACCTTCATAACTTTTTCTCTAATGACTAGATTTTCATGGACTCGGACTCAATCATAACGGTTTAAGAACCTAACCGTAAATATTTTTATTAATTAGTACAGACAATTTTTTAAGTTAAGAAATCAGGCACATTAATAACTAATTTAAACAAATTAGGGGAAAGAGTACTTTTGAAACCAAATTTTAAATATACGACTTTTTAAAATTCGATTTCTCCAAAACTACTCGACCGATTTCGTTTAAAAATTTTGAATTCTGCTACTTAATATTACATTATGTAAAAATTTGCATGCCTTGCAATTTAAAAAAAAATTTCAACTATTATTAAATAAAATTAAAATAATAATAATTAATTATTAAAAATTACTACCTTTAAATAAACGAATTTTATAATTATATGTAAGCATTTTTCAATTCGTTAAAATTCTAGAAATATAACAAAATATGCAAATAGTGAAAAACTGATAATATAGTTAAAAACTGAGTGAGTTAATGAGAGGGGAAAAATTTGAAAAAACTCTACTGACCGTATTTTACCAGATTGTGCCTACTTAGAGAGTCAACAATTCTGGCCCATTTTTTTTGTAACAGTCATAAGATAGGCCACCCAATTTTTGGGTTTACGACTATTAATGTTCAATTCCGTAGCCTTCTAATTTTTAACCCAATCCAGAAGACAAGGGAACTCCAGGATCAAGTATTGAGAGAAATTTACCTTCGTGGAGGACCTTCGTGGAAGTAACCCGCATTTGCGTTACATGGAAAGGAAGACCACTAGAACCTCCCACGGTAACCCTGACGCCAAAGGGATCCTAACCCATGATTCATCTACCACTGAGGATAGCCATAGCGGCCCCTGAGCCATAGCGGTTCAATCCAAACCCCTTTGGGGGAAAACGTTAGCTTAGTCAGAAAAAAATTAATTTTTTTGTATTTTATTTTGGAATTTATATTATTGTCTGCACTAATTAATTAGCATATTTATTATTAGGCCGTAGAACCATAAATATTGAGTTATGGTTCTTGAAAATTCAATAATTATTTCAAAGGTTGTTCATGGTGGTAATGTTCTTACTTATTGTACAAAGGACATTTTTAAATTTCCGAATTTTATTGTGTCATTAAATTTTATTATTATATTTTCCTAGTTGATTATAGCTGGAAAAATAATAATTTAACTTTTATTTACTATATCAGTATGATATAAATTGTGAGCTTTAAGATGAAAAATTATTTTTTGTTTCAAAAATGCAGCGCATCTTTATTTTGAGAAAGGTCAATTTTTAATTAAACAACTAAATGTATAATATAAAATTTTGTGAATCAAATGCAAAAAGGCTTATGTTTACTCAGAATTCGTTATTGTTAACTTGGAACTTAGAATATTAGTTAAAGAAATAGAAGTTAATAGTTAAGAGGTAAAGCTTTAAACTAAATTGTTTAAAACTCTGAAGGAAGTTAAAGTAAGATCTTCCTAAAGACAAAATGATTAGCATAATGAAGTACTGAGTTTTTGAACTAATCCTCTGGAAGTTTTAATGTAATTAAAGTTCAACAGCATGTTAGTATCTTTTCGAAATTCTAAGATTTAATGCGTAGTAGTTAAAAATAGGCATGTTAAGACTTGAAAGGAATTGTTAAGATTAAATTTATAGTAGGAAAGTAAGACAAAACTAGAACCCTATGAGTCTTATTCACTTTTTTTTTTGTTCAGCAGCAACGTCAGCAAAATTGCCTTAATTTTTATTTGAATTTTAACTTGGATCATTATTTCCACACAAAAAATTCTTTTACTGTAGAAAATCATGTTTTCAAGAGTAAACTAATTAAATAAAAAAATTCCAAAAAGAAATTTAAAAGGTAAGATAATATTTGATTAAAAACTTCATTCGCTTCAAAAGCATAAAAACTTAATAACAGTCGACATGTTTCACGCGCTGAAAAAAAGGCGCTCATTTCCCAGACTTGCCAAACGTGAATGTGAAGAAATATAAGTGATTTGAAATTCGAAACGTAAAGTGGAAAAATGAAAGAGAGAAAAAATGGAAAAATAAAAGCGAGAAACAAAACTTAAAAAAAAACCGCAAAAGCCAAAATAGAAAGAAGAAAAAATGAAATCAAAGGGTAAATCAGGGTTTTGCTTCTCGCCTTTGTTCACCTTTAATATTTTTTCTCCTTACCTCTATTTTGTTTCTCACCTTTTTTTAAGTTAAAATAAGTTTTAAAAAATGTACAGAAAGCATGGAAAATAATTAAGAATAATAAAAAGATAAGAAAAGAAGTTATTAAAATAAAGTATTTCTTAAAAATTTTATTTATTTAAAAAAACATATTAAAAAGCCAGAAAACAAAATAATGAAAGGAATTTATATCTTCATCAGCTCACACGATTATATTCGCAAGAAAGAGTGCTTTCTAATATAGTATCAATATAGCCAAAGGAAAATATATCAATACAATAGTGTGAGGAGCACTCAAGAAAATTGAAACGAAAATAGAACACATTAAGTAAAAAAATATGTACGAAATAAAACATATCACGCAAGAAACAGAAAATAAAATGTAACGAAAATACAGAACAAAACACAAAACGAAATCTATAAAGTTCAAATGAACTTGCACGTACCGGAATATTTAAAGAATGATTTAAAATATTTTCGTAAAGAGATTGCCAGATTACAAAATATGAAAACAGAAGCGTAAATAGCGTAAGCGTCTTTTATGGCGCGTTCTTACTACAATTTTGAACCGCGTTTCATTCGTTAGTTGCCTTGGATTGGCTCGAAAATGGATGTGCGCAAGGTAATAATATTATACTGGATAATTTGAAGGTTATAATTAATAAGGTTGATATTTAATTATACATTTATAATTGTTTTAGAAAATTAACAGTTATTTTTAAAAAAAGAAACGCGATTTGCTAGTTTTGCACAGATCTTTTTTACCAGGCTCTAAATTATTATTACTGCTCAAATCCGTAAAAATAGCCTCGAAGAGCAACGCTCCTAACACACGAAATTAGAAAAACGAATTAAAAACGGAAACAAAATGAAAACGAAAGTAAGTTAATAATAGATAACATTAAGCGCTAAAGCTGCATTAAATATGATCACTTGAACATAGCACGATAAAGATAAAAAAAAATATAGAGAAAAACGAACAAAATTAAGAAAATAAATGATTTTTATTTACAGCAAATAAGCTGTAAATACTTGCAGCTTATCCACATTAAATAAAACTTATTAATTTTCTCCGTTTTTCTCGATCGTTCTTCGTTTTCTTCATTTATTTTCTTAATTTTCTTCGTTTTTCTCTCTTTTCTTTTTATCTTTTTTTGTCTTAATTGTGCTGTCTATCTATCTATCTAGATAGATAGGTAGGAAGGCACTTAAATGTACTAAATGGTATATGTTACGATTCGTAAACCTTTTATTCACGTCTGTCACTAAATATTTGAGAAGGTCACATGAGTTTTATTTCATGAATATTTAAATTTTCACTTTTCATGAGAGAGATTGAAAGTGAATGCTTTATATCACAAGAAAATATTTATTTTTAAGACATTATACTTTTTCAGGAAAATATCAACAAAAATAACATTTCAATATCTGCAAAAAATTTAATGAAACTCTTTTCTTATTACATAAACGAAGCCTGCTAAGAAACACATATTGAACTTCCAAGAAAATTTATACTGTTTACCATTAATATACATGCTTTAATAAATCATTAGTTATTAAAAGATAAATTAAGTGTGTTTTTAATTAAAAAGAAACCAATATTTTTTAAGTGTTTTATTTTTTAAAAAAAGTAAAAGAGTAATTTTTCATCAAAGTAACAGATGGTCTTTCAATTAATACTGAACTTAGACGTCCGGTTACGTTAAAAAATTTTATAGGTGGTAAATAAGAAAAGAAATGTTTTTGCGTTTGTTTTTAAGCTTATTTTTGATCAACTTCAACCTTCAATGTAAATAAAATCTTTTGCATTAAAAATTGTAGCTTATAGTTTAATCCACCACTATCTGATTAAGAAATTGAGAAATAATAATTCTTGTAGCAATCAGAAATATATATATATATATATATATTTACCGAATGTGAAGCAAAATTTTACGAATAACGAAAATGTTTAGGGTGGTCACAGTGACCTCCCATCCCGGCGCCCTTGAATTTAGATTTTCCGTGATTCAAACTANATTTATATATATATATATATATATATATAAAGAGAGAGAAATGAATGTCTGTTTTTGTGCCCTTTATAAACTACTCTACACAATACGACTGAAAATTGAAATGCTGATAGATTGAAGCACGAGGAAATCATTTTCGATATTAGAACACATTCTATTACGAACCGTTCGAGAGGGATGAGCGAAAATCGAAATGGAATTTTCCGAATGGTTAAGCGTTAGCCATTGTTTTAAATTTAATCATACAGACTATTGCATTTTTTCAAATATTTCAAGCATAACATTGATGATATTTCCTACCTTATAGCTCGATTTGTCAAAAAAAATAATGATTTTATTTCATCTACTTTATTTGTTTTTTATACGCTATGTCAAATAAATTAGATGAACAAAATTATACAATGGGTAGACTACGTCACCAAATTAGTATTCCTGAAGTTTTATGCTACCACGTGTTTAATTTTGGTTATAGTAATTCTTTGAAAACGTGTTTCGATAAAAGTAAATAATTTAAAATCAAATGTAACAAGCCTGTCCATGCATTGAATGTAGAGATTCAACACTGCATTTAAGCAAAATGGTAAATGAAAATTTCAGTAAAAGAGTGCGTATTTGCCAGCAAAGTTGTGGAGCTCATTTTCTCACTGCGCTATTCCGTTCTAAACCCTATAACATGTACTTCATGTTTCAATAAAAAAATTTACATTGGAAAAAAAACTATGGAACTTTTAGTCAGACTGTGTAGTACATAAGATGTAAAATAAGTCATCATTAATAGTAAATTAATAATTACTGTGCATGAAACCTTTGAAATTGCAATGGAAAATGTTTCTGTCTCAAAATTAATTTGATGTATCTTATTAAATTTATACATCAATGCAAAATTAGAATATGATAGAGTATGCAAACAAATATACAATCATACACTTTCCAAGAAAAATTATATAGATGAACAATCTTAATCTGTTAACTTAACATAGCATTATTATTTTCTTCTAATTTTAGATAAGCTGTTGAGCTCCTTAAATTTCACGCTACAAAACCAATTAAATATATTAAACTCCGAAAAGCGTAAGACTTAAATCTAAAATTGTTTTTTTTTTTTTGTGTTTTACCGAAAACGTTTGTCGCTTAAGAAGAATTAAACGTCATAGCATCAATTACTTGATTTTAAACCCTAAAATGGAATTAGTTTAGCGTTTTAACCATTCTGTTAATCTGAAGATGGAGGAAACCCTTGAGGCTATAATAAAATTAATGACGCGGCATTCACCAATTTAAATAAAGAACGAGTTTTTGAACGAATCTCACTGAGTTGAAAAAAAACTGGTTTCGCTATAATTATATTAAAAAATTACAGTATTTTTTATCCTTGTTTTTATTTTACTAAGTAGAACGTAAAACTTTTATTTGGAAACTATTTTGACTATAATTCTAAAAAATATAGATACTAATGATGTTATGCAAAGATCATACTAAATGTGCATTTTTAGAATACAAGAACAAAGAAATATACTAATTGGAGGTCGTAAATTAGTATCTAAGTGACAGAAAAAGCACTTTTGAAAACTGACAAATCACAGTATTGGATGGTGTACATAATAAACAACAAAACAGGTGTAATTGCGAAAGGTGTGCAAAACAGGTGTGATGTGCATTTTTAGAATCCCTGTCAAAAACGAGAACAAAAAAAATATGAAAATTGGAGGTCGTAAATTAATATCTAAGTGACAAAAAAGCACTTTAGAAAACTGACAAATCACAGTATGTACGTTATAAGCAACAAGACAGGTTTGATTGCGAAAGGAAACAGCGAAGAGTTGAAAAACGGTTGTTGGAAACACCTTCAAATTTCAACTTCCATATTTAGTCTGTTTTGCTATTTATTACATTCGCTTCATGTACTGTTGCTGTTGTTGAAGTCTGCCTGCTTAGGCAGAGGGGATGCGATTGTTCTTGTTTTCCAGTGGCGCCATCTATGGCCAAGAATTCGACTTCTGCACCCTTTTATAGGGCGGATCCATTCATACATCCATTCATTCATTCACAGATCGTAATTTTGGCCTGAATCAGAGAACGATCGATCTCCAATCCAGTACCCCCAGAGGTATTGATTTGTTTTGGGAACATGGAGGACTTTTGCGACTCGACAGATTTAGCATGCATCAGTCACTTTACTACACGGGGAGCCTTCGGCCGACGGGGTTCGAACCCACGAACTCTCGGACATGGGCCCAGCGCCCTACCGACCAGGCTATCCCGGTCCTCATTTACTGTTAATCGTAAAATTTCAATAATTTTTTGTTTTTTGTTCGCTGAATTATTAACTTACGATCAAAAATTCGTATATATATATTTTTTTCATTTTTGATAGAGATTTTAAAAATACACTTTAAGGGTGATCTTGATGGAACACTTAAGGGTGATCGTATGGTTAGAAGCTGTAGTCCCAAATTCGACTGGTGGCTTTCAAACATTTCCAAAAAAAATTCTTCCAGCAGACTTCCTAGTCTTAGGACGAAAGTTTTTCAGACAGGTGGAGCTGTGAGACTTTTCTCTCATTTTCTCGCTTAGATTTTTTTAAGAAGTCGCATTCTTTAATTACGAAATGTGATTGAGGCTAATCATGCACATTTCAAAAATCCCTCTTTATTCATTAAAATAATTCGGAAAATTATTATTTGATTTTTCCGTTGTGTTTCTTTGATTTACAGTTTTATTTTCAGCGCAATCTGTTGAAAACTTCTTGAACTAAAAACTGGGCCCTACCATCTGAATTTGCTGCAAGAAATGCTTCTTTTTACCAAAACCGCATTCCTCTTATAAATTTTTATATACTATCATTTTAGTTTTGGACTCCAGTATAAATAAATAATACAATTTACAAATTACAAGTAATTTCCCCCCATAATAATGTAATGTGAATCCTGTTTGTATTGTAATTTGTAAATATATTGTAAGTAATTGTTTATTTAATGATATATAATATTGCAAAATTGTAAATAGTAGTTATTGTAGATTGTAAATAGCAGTAATTTTACATTAATATTTCTTTTAAGCGTGATTGCTTTAATTCGTATATTGATATTGCTTTAAAAAGCATAAAGTGAATTTTTATGACTGAATGTAATCATATGAGACTTTCATGGACTAACTTTATTAAAACTGAAAACACTTTTTAAACATTGTTTTTTGTATGCTAGTTTCATCTCAACGCTTTTCGAACTTTCCACTCGCCAAAAATGGTTTAAATCTATTACATAAAGTCCATCACACGATTGCAAAGATTTATTTATGACAACTTATGTATATTTATTTCAAGAAGAAACTCAAAAACGATCTACTTAATATTTCTCGCCACACTAAGTATAAAATCGATTTAGGTTTCTTATTTCTGTGGTTCACATATAAGACGTGATCTCAAACTTATGAAATTATCTATATTTTACTATGTGAGATTAGTTTCAAGTAGCCAAAGAAGCGATTTGAGCTGAATTATTTTTTATTCACAGAATCTCACAGAATCAGAAAATATTCTTTGATTAAAAAATTTTCTAGTTTTACATAATTTAACCCTTAAACAGAATGTTTATATGCTTCTTGAAATACATTAGAGATTAAAATTGGTTTAAGAACAAAAATTAGTATTGTTATTTAGATGAAGTTAATTTTGAACTTTAACTTCATTTTTTGTTGGTAAATACATTTAATTTGGCTGTTGGAGATTGTTGGAAAAAGATCAATAAAATTATTTTTATTTTTTACTATTTATAAAATTGGTAAATATAATAAACTACATCAGGAACTGCATATCAAAACTATTTGTTCATCAATGACTAAAGTTTCAAAATTATTTTTCATTAATTTTTAGAAAACATGGAAAAACATGTGATATACTTTATCAGAACACTAACGACGACGCTTATACAGATTCCCTAGAATTTGCATGTGGTTACTAGCCATATATTCAAGAGTATTTTATCAGAACTGAAGTTAGTAACAGATGGCAGCAGAAATTTAAGTAATAAAATAGTTCACCATGGACGTTTAAAAATTGGTGACATCGATTGTAAATATACTAACCAAGAGAAAAGGGATTTCAAAAAAATTTTTCTTGAATTTTCTGAAAAGATGGAAAAATATTTGATATCCTTTATCAGAATCCTAACGACGATGCTTGTATAAATTCACTAGATTTTGCATACGGTTTCTATTCAAACATATTTTATCAGAACTGAAGTTATTAACAAAAGGCAGCTTTGACTTTGAAGGACTGATGTAACAACACGGCTCACTGTCGAACATCGAAGTCAAGTATTATTGTCTGTGGTCAGTGAGCGCGAGGGTAACGATTATGATCGCCCTGCGTAGGAATCGAGGGTATGTGGTATCGATCCTCGTTAAATTGTTCTACCGTGAAATTGACTATGACGTTTTTGACTTTGTGTGCAGGTCGTCGGGTTACCAAAACGGGGGAGTAATCCCCTCTGCAGAGGATCAAAATTGTGATGGCATGTCTTCGAATCCTCCTCAGGGTGGATTCGCCAGGCGGTCGCCAATAGCCCATTGTGCTACTCTAGTGTCACGTAAAAAAACAACTATAACTATATTCTCTAGCATTCGAAAATCTGAAATGGAGGCAAACACTATCGGCCGAATCCGTTATTGTAGGCATCATCTGCATACACTGAATGCAAAATTCCTCCACTAGATGGCGCAAAACGTATACTGCTGCAACACTGTCCCCGATACGAAAATATTCGCAATTTTTCTCAGAATTATTTTTAAAAAATTTTAAAATTTTCGAAAATTAATGTTGTTTATATTTGATATACACAAAGTTTTATGTTATATAAAAAGCAGTTCAAATATTATTTTTTAATCTTTACTTTTGTTGACGATGTAGAATAATTCTTCAAAAGGATAAAGCACTTTAAGAAATATTTAAATAAAAGTTCTTTGGTCAAATTAATAGATTAGTGTATTTCACTATAGAAATATCTCTCTGCCCGGCCTAAGAGAACGAATCTATCTACTCCTGTTATATGGGTACTAGGTAACCTTCGTAGATGTCAAACCATTTAATAGTTCAATTATATATTTTTTTTATAGATTCTGTTTTTAGTTTTATTTGCCTTTACTTTCTTAGTATGTATATCTCGTTTTTGGGGGAAAATCTACATTTACCCAATTCACTGTATTAGAAATGCAAAACAAAAAACTACAAACATTTTTATAAGTTCACCATACAAATATATGTCAATTAATTAACTATAAATAAAATTAAATAAAATATGTGTATCCATTAAATAAATTCAATGTTTACAAGTTACGAGGAATATTTTTTCTAAGCTGCATTTAAGTAATGCATTTACACATTTATAAATAATGAAATAACAACAGATAATCAAGTTGTTCATCTATGGTTCATTTGAAAAAACTAATAACTAATTGATAATCTATGGTTCATTTGAAAAAACAGAACTCAGCCACAACCTAATTCTGCCCATTACCTCAAAAAGGCCCAACCACAATAACCAGTGAAGTTTTTAATGGTATTGAACACTTGGTCGTTGTAAATGGTTAAAAAACTGTATAGTCTTTTACATTTATGGTTTTTAACCATACCAGTTTTTCAGCTGGTGAAGTTTCAAAATCGTAAAGGTAAAAAAAGTTCTTTACCTTAAGCTTTACCATTAATTAGATAAACAAACTGCTGACGGTTATTTTACAGTAATTTTAGAATGAAAATTCCAACAGTGTGGCATAAGAAAAAAATTTCTTAAAATTAAAATTAAATATTGTTATAAAAATCAATTGTGAGTATAACAATAGTTATAATAGCTCGTAATTGGAAAAATGCTAAAACAGAAACCACTTAATTATAAACAAACTGCGAAAATTTCAAGCAAAGCTGATGAAAATGATTGTGTTTTAATGTAGAAAAACATTGTTTTAAGAAAATATTATTTCAAAGCTTCTGAAAACTTTTCGTATTCATACGCGTGTCAAGGCAAAAAAAAATCTCTCAATCTTTTTTTTCTTTTTCATTATTTTTTCAGATATACCTTCAATAGTACTGAAAAAAATATATAAAACCAGATTTTTTATTAAATTTCTCAGCGGGTGTAATGCCAAACAATTTTAATTAACCTTCCTTATTAACAATACGACAAAAAGTATTTGCCGAACCAATAAAAATATTGCTCAACATCTGCGCTAATTTATAAGATTTTATAAGAAGATAAAGACAAAGAAAGTTTATTTAATTAATAACATTATATTTTTCGCAGAGAAAATTCCAATTTTACTTATAAGAATGAGAATTTCGTAATTAACTAATCTAAACCACTAATCAATAAGTGCAAACAAAAAAATAGCTTGTTTTTTGCAGAATAATAATCGAACGTAAATAATATTTTTTTTGTTGTATCTTTTTATTTTCTGTGTCTTTAACTTAATATATTACAATATAACAATGAATCTTTGTTTCAACATTTTTCTTGTATGTTAATCATGAAATTTTGCGGATTCTATACAAACTAATTTTTATTTATAACATACATGGTATGTATCAATTTAAAAAATTTTAAAAAAAACTGAACTTTAAAAAAAATTAACTATTTTACACTATTATCTACATAAAAAATTACATCTGCCTTTTCTGGTGTATTTCTATCGAACATAAAAAGATAATGACTTTAAACTGTTTATTATTTTTGCCAATATATTTTGGAAAGAAAATCATAAGATAGGACCCTTAGTTAGCAAAGAACATATTTAGGAATATTTGCTGTTATCAACATAAAAATTTTTAAAAAATATTATAACAGCATTTACCTGTACAGTACGCAAAAAAAAGGAAAAAAAGAACGGATCATCCTGAATAACTTTCGATTTAATAAACGATCTTCACGTTCTAGAACTTATTTTCAATGGATCGAGGGGGTGGTCCCAAATGTGCTAATTGGTGCAGACGATATTTTAAGTTACGAAATCAGACACGTACTTCCCTTATATAAACATGCTTTTTTTTCGACGAATTCGGATTTCTGACCCCCAAAATAGGGGTAGTCGCAATCTGGGGAATATGGGGAATCTAATCGTTTGGTCGGGACAGCAGTTCAAAAACACCTTAATGTTAATTTCACTTTTTGCGTATTTCGTCATATCTCGAGAACTGTTTAAGCGAATTGAAGCAGTTTTGCACAAAATTATAAAATTTGTTTATCCAAAGATAATTCCATGAAAATAATAAATTTTAGTAAATTTTTATTATTTTATTTAATAAATATCAAAAAAAAATTTAATATGAGGTACACAATTTTTATATCTTTTTTAAACATTTAATTTCTCATGGTATAATACAAATTTTGAACAATATCGGTCGAATAGTTCCAGAGAAATCGAATTTTAAAAAAGTCGTATACTTAAAATTTGATTTTTCAGGAACTATTCATCCAATTTCGCTCAAATTTTGTTTTTTGCCTTGTAAAATTACTTACTTTAAAATGATGTAAAAGATTAAATGCCTTACAGATCAAACTTTCTTCGACTTCCATTAAATAAAACAATAAAAAATAACAAATAATATTTATTAAAAGTTTTTTTTATAGAATTATCTTTGGATAAATAAACTTCATAAATGCGTGCATATATTTTTCAATTCGCTTAAAAAGTTTCCGAAGTGTGGCGAAATACGCAAAAAGCGGAATTAACATTAAGGGGTCCAAACTTTGAGCAGCTGTCCTGACAAAACTTTTACGATCAAAAATCCAAACCCGTCGAAAAAAAGCATGTTTATTCAGTGAATGTATGCTTTTGTGTCCAATTTCGTAACTTAACATTTCTTCTGCACTAATTAATTTGTGTATTTGAGGTCTTCCTCTCAAACCATTAAGATTGAGTCTTAAAACGTGAAGATCAGATTACTAGATCAAAAGTTATTCAGGATAGTTTTTTCTTTGCGAACTTTGCATTAGTTGTTTATCTTTTATTTAACAATATTTCTAATTTGTTTTATATTAATTACAGAAGCGTTTAATCTATACTTTTGCTAAAGTTATCTTCATTTATTTTTATCTACCATACTATTAATATTTAACTTACTTTGCTATTTCAAATATTTTTTTATGCACTCTATAACAAAAAAATCGATGCACCAAGAAGGAGTTGTCCGATTGAAACGAAAATTGGTGGATAGGAAGACAATATACAGAATAGTAAATGATTAAAATTTCAGAACAATTGAATAATTTATTGCAGAGTTACAGTAACAAGTTCAATAAGGTGTAGACGCTGCCACACGGAGTGGCTTAGACCGATAAAGCTCCCGGATGGTCTCTTGCGGTATTTCCTGCCAAATTCGATCCAATTGTCGAACGAGGTCATCAACATTCCGTGCCAGATGCAATCGCCTTCCCATCATATCCCAGACATGCTCGATGGGAGAGAGATCTGGTGATCTGGCAGGCCAAGGAAGAGTTTGACAAGCTTGCAGACAGTTCATAGCAACACGTGCCGTATGTGGTCCGGCATTGTCCTGCTGAAAAACCAGCCCAGTGCGCTGCAAAAGGAACGGTAGCAAAACAGGTCTTAGGATGTCGTCGACGTACCGCTGTGCAGTAAGAGTACCTCTAATGACGACCAAAGGGGTACGGCTGTCAAAGGAAATGGCACCCCAGACCATAATGCCTTGTTGAGGGCCGGTGTGGCGTGCAATAGTGAAGGCAGGATCCCCCTCTGCCCTGTGAGTCTTCAAATACGTCTTCGATGGTCGTCAGGACACAGTTGGAAGCGGGATTCGTCGCTGAAGACTATACCTCCCCAGTTGGCATCATTCCAGCCATATCTGTTCAAAACATTCATGCATACGAAATTTCAAAGCAATCGGAGGATTGCTTCTTGGTGCGTAGATTTTTTTTGTTATAGAGTGTATTTTTTTATAATGGAAAGTAATACAAATGACTTTCTAATGTAAGATAAAAAACATAAAAATAAAAAAGTTTTTCCTGAAAACTGATGAAGAGATATGATCTTATTACACAAGAATTTGTAACAAACATAAATTTAAATCATTCAACGATTAATAATTTTTCAGTTTTTGATAAGTTTTCTATATAGCTTACAGAAAATTTTGCGCAGTCAAGATGCGTGATTTAAATTACTATCCAACAAAATAATTGCTTAAAATTAGAAAGGCTGCTAGGAATTAACTTTACACTCTGTTGCTAAATAATCTCTGAGGCAAAAAGCATTTAATTAAATTTTTACAGTAACCGAAAAAAAAAACAAGTTTCTCGATGAAAACGATTAATTTTAAATTCTATCCAAATAGAATTGGAAACTAAATCTGAGTAAATCTGAATAAACAAAGATGATTGCTGTGCAATAATTTTGTTGCCAGGCACGGAGCGTAGCTTAAAGTAACATTATAAAATTAAATACAAATAAATCGTTATTAGTTTAAAAAAAATTATTTCAGGGGGAAAGAATTAAATACAAAAAAAAACTTGCAGTTCTGTAATTATCATCATCAAAACTTGAGGATATTGAAATCGCAATGAGCAAAAGAACTTTACTAGTAAACTCATCTGCAACAGCCGGTATCTAATTTATCAAAAGTCTAGTTTAAATTCTTTTTCAGGATATTTCTAATTACTATAACAAAGTTGTTTGCTACAATCTATTTTAGCGAAGGAACCTAAAATTTGTTTGTGGTGCATGTTTATGACAGATTAATTAAACTATGGGTTTTTCTCCGACGCATAAATAAGATTGCTTAATCTTTCGATTAATTTAGTATGCTGAGTTCATTTCAATAACTCTACATAATATTATTAAAATTTATTTTTGAAGAGTAAGTTAATTATTGTTACATTAGAAATCGATGAAAATATTAATTCCTGGAAAAATATGCGATGATAACAATAGCTTATACAACTTTAAGCAAAATTTGTCAACCAAGCTCTTAAATTATTAGTTAGCAGTTTTATTGGTATTAATCTGTTTTATGATACTAATTTCTCATTTTCGTAGACATTAATTGTTATTTTTGTGAATAGAAATTATCTATCAAATCGGATAGTAAATTTACTTGGTTATTCGCTCGAATCTGGATTATATTATTATTTTGTTCCAAGTATTAATTTGAAAATTATAACAAAAACTGATTTATTTTTACTACGCATATTTTACATGAAGTAAAATAACAGAAGTTTTTTTTCCTTTGCATGATAAAAATTGGGATTATGTCATAACAAAAATAGGACACTTACTAAATGTTTAGCATTTTTGCTTAAACTAGCCACAAATCATCATTGAATTTAGATTATATTATAATTTTGTTCTAAGCATAAATTTAAAAATGTTAACAATGACTATTTTTTACAACGCATATTTTGTTTGAAATAAAAAAGAGAGAGAAAAATTATGAGAGAAAGAGATAAAAATTATGGTAATATAATAACGGAAAAAGGATGCTTACTAAATATTTAGCCTCTTAGTTTAAACTAGCTACAAACACTATCGAATTTAGATTGCATTAATTTGTTTTCAGTATTTAAAAGTTATGGCAAAAGCTATTTTATTTTTGCAAGGCATATTTCGTTTAAAATAAACGAGATTTTTTCTTTTGTATAATAAAAATTATGAAAAAAAAGGATACTCACTAAATTTTTATCCTTTCAGTTTAAAGTAGCAACGAACACTATCAAATTTAGATTACATTATTTTGCTCTAATTTTTTAAAAATTATGGTGAAAACTATTTAATTTTTACATTGCACATTTCACTTGAAATAAAAAAAGAGATATTTTCCTCCGTATAATAAAAATTATGATAATAAAATGACAAAAAAAAGGATACTTGCTAAATATTTAGTCTTTTAGTTTAAACTAGCAACGATCACTATTGATTTCAGGATATATATAAATTCTATTTTAAGT
Organism: Parasteatoda tepidariorum; assembly: GCF_043381705.1. Classification (NCBI taxonomy): domain Eukaryota; kingdom Metazoa; phylum Arthropoda; class Arachnida; order Araneae; family Theridiidae; genus Parasteatoda; species Parasteatoda tepidariorum. Next base: position 13,515,879 of record NC_092213.1, read on the forward strand.
ATTAATTTAAAAATTACAACAATACTGCTTTATTGTTACCACGCATATTTTGTTTAAAATTAACAAGAAGAGATTTTATCTTTTGAAAAATAAAAGAAATTATAAAAATATTGCAATTTTTGACAATTAATTCTTACCAAAATGCGAAGTAACGAAGTAGAAGCACATTAATTAGAAACTGATCAATAATAATCAGTTCGTAATTAATGAGCATTGCAGAATTAAGATTAATGGTTATTTTTTTAATCTTGACTTGCTCGTTAAAATAATTTGCAATAAGAATCTATTGTTTATTCTCCTTCGGTAAAAAACTTTCATTATGTTTTCAAAACTTATCTCTGAAACTGATCTTGCGAAAAAGGTAGCTACAAAGGATTATTTTTTATTTTAAATCTCGTTCTTATGTTTAGTCAATAAAAATAATCTCTTCACGACTGGTCTTTTTCTTATCTGTTATTATTTTTTGTAATACTACATATTCAGTAGACGATCGGTAAATTTTTTTAATTAACTTAATTAATTCATTTCATTTGAGGGTTTCGTTCCTCAATCTTAATATAAATACAGAATCTGCATTAAAATTCTCCAAAAAAAATATTGAAAAAATTTAAAAGTTTAAAAAAGTTATCGAATATATTCATGTTCTTAGAATAAAGAGGCATTTCTTATGATTCTAAACATACCTATTACAACCTTTTTCTCACTAATCACATTTCAGCTAATATCACTAATTTCATTAATAGTTAGTTATTCTTTCTTAAACTGATAAAATATTTACATATCGTGTTACATACCGTGGAAAACTAATTTTATTTCATAACCATCGTTGAACTGCCGACCCAATTTTTCAGTTTACGACTACTTATGTTCAACTCCATAGCCTTGTAATTTTGAACCCAATCCAGAAGACAAGGGAGCTTCTGGATCAAAAATCGGGAGAAATTTTGCCTTCGTGGAGGACTTTTTAATGGAACAAACCAGCATTTGATTTACATAGAGAGGAAGACCACGAGAACCTCCCACATCTTAGCCTAACGGCAAAAGGACTCTAACCCATGATTCGTCTACCACTGAGGATATTTCACGCCAGCACTGTGGTCGGTGCAAGCCGGATGCGAAGTCGTATCGACCAGCCATCGCTGAGACTCGAACTCGGTTCACCTCATTGAAAGGCGAACGCTCTATCCCCTGAGCCATCACGGCTCGTGGAAAGTTAATTATAATATTTTAGGCTGAGACGCAGCGGATAGAGCGTTCACCTCTAAATGAGGTGAACAGGTTCGAATCCCAGCGGTGGCTGGTAGTTAAAAAACTCTGCTCTCGGTTCTCAAAGACCACGGTGCTGATGTAAACGGATCATGTGTTAGAATCCAATGATATTCAGCAGCTATTAACTCTATGCAAGCCATCGATGATTCACATAATATTGACCACTGGTTTACCGTGGGATATTTTCGTAGTTTTTCTCTCCATGTAGTGAAGGCTAATGCTCGATCCAGGATTTCCCTTGTCTTCTGGGTTGGGTTCAAAATTGAAAGGTTACAGAGTTGAAAATTAATAGTCATAAACTCAGAATTAAGTTGTCTGTTTAACGTCGGTCATAAAATAAAATAAAATATTATTTTGAGCCTCAAAAAAAACTTCAAATTACAGACAACTCATTTTTTATTTTTACAGTACGTGCTTTTCGCGAAGAATACCACTGAAATAACAAAGTTAAGAATAATCACGTGGTTGTACTTGTCGTATTAACGTTATAGATATTAGACTTGGTTATAGCTATTAGGCAAGAAGCCAAGTAGAACATAAACAAACTAACAATTATGCATCGAAGTAGACAGGTACACTAAACAAAAATATATTACGGTTACAATAAAATACACAAACAAATAATAAATCTAATTTAAGTAAAAGACGTAGACTAGAAGGAATTATATTTTAACAAATTAGATGTGTGATACGGAGCTGTATTTAATTAACTTCACATTAATTTACATTCTATCTTATGTGGAGAAACTTAGCTCAACCTTAACTCGCCATTTTGTTTTTAAATGATCAGCTGGCGCTGACGTCATAAGTCACATGTGTGGGTATCTATGATCTTTTCTTGAAATAATAGTCATTATATTCATTTCAGTATTATATTTTTTCTCATACTAATTATATTTATTTGCAAAAACTAATTTTCATGAGATCAAAAACTTCGTTTCTTTTTTAAGCTAGTAGATCTAACTTTCAACCAACCGGAGTCGGACTAGATTTTTTCGACTCATCGACTCCGCTTCCAGCTCAGTGGTTTTAGCATGTGATAAAGGAACAAAGCGTGAACTAGTCGAGAAGCAATCTAAAAAGAGATGCGAAGTGAGTTGGCGAGTAAGTTCATTTCGATATAGGGTATCCCTTATAATTCAAACTTACTGTATGCTGTTTACATTCACTTCAACTTAAGTAAATAGCATATCAAAATGAAGTAAATACCATATTACTAGAATTAAAAAATCGGTTAAAATTATTTTAAAAACCGAACGTAAATAATAATAGAGATTCATTTCTGTAATAATCGTTTCAAGAAAGCTAACAAAGTTAACAAAATAATTAAAAAAATAATGGAATTACCTGCAAACGAAGAAATTTTGGAATATATAATATGTATCCAGTCATTTCGTGGAATTAATATTTCGAACTAGAGAACTTGCACATTTGTGATATAATTATACTATATGATATAATTAAATATTTTCTGAAAATATCAAAAATAACAGAGAAACAAGTCATTTTATTATTTTAGCTATTTCTTCGAATTTAACTTCAGTAGCTGGTAGCAAACGATTTTAAAATCGTCATTTCTCCATACGATATTTTCAATGCTTTCAAAAGACAAAAAGCAATCTCTGCTCTCAAACGATATTTTAAATGTAAATTAAGCCAACAGTAAAAATATTCGCGATCGCAACGCTCGAGTACGCCGTCCAGCGGGAGCCTGTAAATATCAGACATTAATTTATCACGTTTTCATTTAGTTCCATCAAAATCTTTGGCTGAATCAGACGCCATTTTTTAGCAGCAAATAAGAAACAAATTTCCCTAAGGAAAAGGCCGAAGAACTTGAAAAAAATCTCCAGAATATTAGTAAATCTTTCAGGAACAGAACACGCCAAACATTTGAAGAAAAATTCCTCAATAATTTTTAATTTCTATTATCAACAAACTTGCAACTGATGACTTCCGATTTCGGATACTGTTACAGATGTGTGTATTAAGGTAAAATGCATTTCTTCTGTCTTCAATTCATTACGAATTAAAGTGAAGTCAACATTGCTTTCGTCATTCCAGTGA
>NC_092213.1:13520413-13525789 GCF_043381705.1 Parasteatoda tepidariorum
TTATTTGCCTCACGGACAACAGCTTGTGTTGACTGACTGCCTGCCAAATGCTTGCTGGTCAGGGGTGGGGCCAGAGTGTGTTTTTATGCTGCAGCAATGGTTTGCCTGGAGCCCTGACACCTCAACATTGTATTTGCTGCCAGTATTTTTACAAAGTTATTATAAGGTTTATGACATATTGTCTGTGATGTTTCTGGTTATGGCTAGAATATTTATTAGTTTTTGCATAATATGCTTGTTTTTGAAACTGTCTGCAAATATCGTTCTGCCTTGTTCATTGGGTTTTTTGAGGTGGTATGATTCAGTTAGTGGGCAGTCATGTAGGTAGTGACTTGGGGTACCTGTGTCATCGCATGGGCATGTGTCTGTGTTTATTCGCTGCATCCTGTGTAAGAATGAGGGGAAGAAGCCATGTCCTGTAAGGAATTGTATTGCTGCTGGATGGCCTATGAGTCGGTCTGTGTCTACTTTAGGATAATATGATTTTGTTGTATAGCCTTTTTCATTTTCGTCCCAGTATGCTTGCCAAAGTTTTTGTGTGATGTTTTTAAGTTTATTTCTCAGGCTCGATGGTGGAAGCAGAACACCGCTGGGAATCCCGTGACCTGCTGCTGCGTCTTTAGCCGCTAAATCCGCTGCTTCATTGCCTATGTTACCTGTGTGTGCTGCCACCCAGTGTATTTGTGTGTTGTGAAACTTACAAAAGTTGGTTTTGCGTGTAAAACAAAATACTACGCTTCGAGAATAACTTTTAATTTAATAATTTTATTTTTACGCTTCGTGCTCCATGACTATTTAGACAATCGAGTTAATTTAGTTTCGGAAGCTGATATTGGCAACACTATTTTCAGTTCGGTTGTTGATTTTAAGACATTAAGTTCCTTGCTATGGTAAAGTTTTGTGCTGGATTTATAAAGGTGAGTTTATAAATCTTTACTTATGTTTAAGATATTTCATTATAAATTTATTAGTTTATTTTCTGTAAAAACCAAGTTATTACTTTTAAGTTGCACTCCTCATAAAAATAGTCTTAAACAATTCTTTTAAGATTAGTGTATATCATTGATTTCCATTCCATTTCAATTTTCACTTTATTTTTAAATGTATGATCTTCCTATACTGACAAGCAAAAACCTAAAAACTTTTTCTAGAACACTTTCTTTTCTTTTCTCAAGGGGCAAACTGTGAAAATAAGGCCTAAAGAGGAACTTTTTTCAGGATCCCTTAAAATAATTAATTACATTGGAGAACACTTTTTTTTTCAGTTGCATGAGTTTTTTTATATTTTTTTTTTTATTGGATCTTGAATACTTTTACGTCTCTGATTTCAAATCTGCAATCGGTTTATTCAAATTACAGTTTATTCAATTACATTTTCGGCCTATTCTTGTCGAAATGTTTCAGTTTAAAATCGTTATCTATGGCAGGGAGTCGCATAATTGTTGCAGCAAACACATAGGGGAATAAACGCAAAACATGCCCAGAAATGTCATCATACGCCGCTAGACGCACTTTCAAATCTTTTGGCACTAGTGTTTAGGTTTGTCGCTAGTTTTTAAAAATAAACATTGTAAGCACAATACATGTATCAAATCATAATAATAAACAAATAATTAATAATAATTATATATATTATATAAATCATCTATATTATTATTATATAAAGTGACTAGATACGTCACGGTTATTGGCGCAGAAACTACCTTTTGGTGATAATATCTTGTTTGGTGAATATGGTTATCCCGTCTACCTGCCAACGCTCGCCAAATCCTTTGGGGCTAGTTTTTAGGTTTGGCGTTCGTAACAGTTCATAATAGGAAAGAAATAAGGCCGTTGGAATCACCAAGGCCTTTTAGTGACGTCATAAACAGTGGTTTTTAACTGAGTAGCCACCAATTTTAAATATTTTTCATTCAAATGTTTCCGAATTCTGACAAAACATAAAACTGCCCTCGAAAATAAATTTCAGATGTTCTTAAAGATCTGAAACTTTTATTATTTAAAAAACTAATAAAATAAACAGTTTTATTTCTAAAAGAAGGAAAAAATAACAATGTCGATTGGCACTTGAAGCTTATTAATTCCTTTTGATAGTACACTAATATTTAATTTAAATTTCATGAATATTTTACTTGAATTCACAAAAATTCCTGTGCATACAATAATAAAAAAATAGAAAATTAAGTCCGTGTTAGTCATTTAAATTGATTTAGGTAATAATTTTAAATTAGTTTTAATGAAATCAACCAAATATAAAACTATCCTCGGAAATAAATTTCAGATGTCCTTAAAGATCTGAAAATTATATCATTTAAGAAAGTAATAAAATAAACAGTCAAGTTTTATTTCAAAAAGAAAGAAAAAATAACAATGTCAATTGGCACTTGAAGCTTATTAATTCCTTTTGATAGTATACTAATATCTGATTTAAATTTCATGAATATTTTACTTGAATTCACAAAAATTCCTGTGTATACAATAATAAAAAAATAGAAAATTAAGTCAGTGTTAGTCATTTAAATTGATTTAGGTTATAATTTTTAATTAGTTTTAATGAAATCAACCAAATATAAAACTATCCCGAAAATAAATTTCAGATGTCCTTAAAGATCTGAAAATTATATTATTTAAGAAAGTAATAAAATAAATAGTCAAGTTTTATTTCAAAAAGAAAGAAAAAAACAATGTCGATTGGCACTTGAAGCTTATTAATTCCTTTTGATAGTATACTAATATCTGATTTAAATTTCATGAATATTTTACTTGAATTCACAAAAATTCCTGTGTATTCAATAATAAAAAATAGGAATTTAGGTAGTTTTTTTGTTAGTCATTTAAATTGTTTTAGGTGATAATTTTAAATTAGTTTTAATAAAACTGTTGTTTATGCTTCATACAGCATGATTCCTTTTAATACAAATAAATTATTTTAGTACATCTTATGATGTCATCGTAAATGATTATTTATGACATTAAAATGATTATTAGATTAATAATATAATTTTAAGGCGTCATATCACTGACAAAAGTATTGAAAAATAATTTTTTACTTATATTAAATTTTCAAAGAATTCCAAGCACATTGAAAAAGTTTCCTTTTTCTATCTGAATTATTTATAAAGTTCTGAGATTTTTTTTTTTTTTTGGAAAGAGACAGTGATTTTTCAAGCAGAAGGAAAACTTTTTCGCACTTATGTTTTTTTGATATTTACATGTTATTTGAATACCTAGGGATTTTTTTTCTGTCGAGGATACAATTTTAAGGGAATTTTTTTTCACAATCAGCCTAAAATAAAATTGTGCGTTGAATAAGCGTTTAGAAAATTATTAAAATTTTTACGGCATGTTATTTATATACGTGCATTTGACACTTTTTTCAAATGTTTTCTTTTTAATTTTGCATATAGGGAACCATAGAAAATGTTATAATTGATATAAAAGCAAATAAATGCGCAGATTAAGGCTGAAAAAAAAATTTCTACAAATATTGCAGAAACATACAGCTTTAAAGATTTAAAAACTGGAAGATTTTTATACATTTTTTGAATTTTTAAAAACTCTTAGCCGTATTTATAATTTTTTTAATTAATTTCTTTTCATTTAAATGTGCACATCATGCACTCGAAAAAGTGTTTATTATAATTTCATTTTAAAAAAAAATAATAATTGTTCTAAGAATACTTAGATCCCTTGAAACATTGAGGAGTTAAATTTAAATTTGCAATTGTTTTAAATTGGGATGAGTTATGAAATTTTGTTTCTAAGAATTCTTTCTCATATCTTTTTATACAGAGCATTTCATAAATATCGCTCAGAATTAAAAAAAAATTTACCATTTTTCCTTATCAATGGGGAACATTAAAAAGTTTATATATTATGGGTTACAGATCAATGATTTAGTAAATAAAGAGAAAAATATCAAAATCTAACGAATCACGGATGAGGGAGGCAGTCGAATGCAACACCTAAACCTGCTTGATTGCGGAAGGAGACAGAGCAAATGAAATACGTTTATTAGAAGCAACTTTATATTTCAACCTGAGAACAAACAGGTTTCGATGTATATGCATGCACACTTTTTTTTAGCAATTTAGAAATTTAATTCGAAAAAGTTTTTGTTTTTTCCACCCTTAAGAATTTCTTTGAGATTTCAAACTAGTATACTTTTTTGTCTTTTAATGAGAGTTTTTTTTAAAACATGTTTTGTTGCTAATTAACATTTCATAAGGACATCTCATTTCATTTCATTCATTACATTCTCAGTTAATATTTGAAAAATAAAAAAAAAGATAAATTTTTTTTTAAAAATAATAAGTACTATTTTAGAGTTTCACAATCTTAAGGAACAAAATACTTTGCTTAATTATTTTGCCTCATTTTTATATCGTATGCATCGTTTATTTATAAATAATCATTATGCTTATGTTTACATTATTTCCACTTAAAATTTAATTGTTTTTTAGTGCGGTTTCTAAAATAATTCTTTATAGCTTTTTTTTCAAATTACCAATTTTATAAATGTGCCAATAATTCTTTGCCTCTTTTCTAGCAAAATTTTCTTAGTCTCGTAATCATATCCAGATTCTAATGTCGATTCTTATTTTCTAATATATGGTTAAATCCAATATTTCAATACATATCACAGTGGACCAGAAGACTATGATCTTTGGCCAAAGTCAAAAATTAAATTTCAACTAAAATGTGTTTATGCAACTTTAATACCGCCCAAATTAAGTATTCATAATCATTCCAAACATTATAATTTACCTTTTGGACCGACGAGAGTACAATGTAGTGAAAAATATATTTAAAAAAGATTAAAAAAAATTAACTTTTAAATTTATATTTCAGAAATATATATAGGAATTTCACCTTTCTGTTACATTTTTATCAGAGTAATTAGTCTGAAATTATAGTACAATTTTTCAATCTGTTGGATTAGTTAATACTCTTGACAAGCTTATAGTTTATATCTTATCATTTGACATTTTACAATGTTTGAATCACTTTCGAATCTCATCACCAAAAAGTTCCACGAGGTAATTAGCCAAACTTTTTTTGGTTGTCTTCTTTGACATTTCTTCTTTCGTAAAAACCTGCCCCATTTTGCCCAGATTGCAAAGGTGGACTAAATATACCGAAAAACAAAATTTATGTTTTTCTGTCATGTTTTCGCGTTATTTTGTAATATTACTTCGGAAATATAATTTGCTTTTATTTTTTAATATAAAATTACGAAAATTATTATATTTTATTTGCTATATTTATATATTTATACGTACTATATATGGGTCATTCTCACGAAAACTGTCATTTTTCAGTTCATAAAATCCCGAAAAATTAAAGTGAATAAAATGCTCTGAAACTTTTTATATT
>NC_092213.1:13526289-13534303 GCF_043381705.1 Parasteatoda tepidariorum
GCGTCAAATTGACGCATATCCGTAGAAATGGGTATACCACATAGAGAATTTCAATATTTCAACGCTTTTGAGGTAACTAGCATTTAATATATATTTACTTCTATCAATGGTTAAAAGTCATTACAAGAGATAAAATAAAAATTCAAACGGGTTTTATTACTTTCCTTACAAGAGTCGAAATCCGTCAAAATGACGTGTCCCGTAAACCTAGTGTTAACATATCTCCATAAGTGTGCAACTCTCATAATGTTTCAGCGAATAGTATTTGTGTTAGGAGAATGCGAAATACACTTGACAAAAATTATCTTAAGTGTTGATGGAAATAATTATTTATTTATTATTTTTACTTATTACTTATTATTTATTTATTTATTTATTTATTATTTATTTTTTTAAAAAAAAGAGAGCGAGATAGGTGACTAAATGCTTATTGGTAGATAGTGTATATATTTTGAATTATTTAAAAAATAATTATTGAATTACGTGAATCTGATTATTGATGACATAAATCTTCCACAATCTATGTGAGAAGAATTAAAAAATGAACTAAAAATCAGTTCAAATTTAATGCAGCCTTAATGGGGTGTAAATAGGAGCCCTTTCTCCGTTCGCGTTAAAGCATAGGACCATGTAATGAGCGTGGTCCTATGCTAAGTGTTCCAATTCAAGTGATTATTTTCTTGAGAAGATGCTGATTTATCACTGTATATTTTGCACCAAACATTTTCAGGCAGATATCTATTGCATATCATTTAATAGGTCGTGGGAAACTTAGTTTTCGGATGATCCACAATGACATTCTTTTTAAATTTAATTATGTATTACTTTACAAATAGGATGTTTACAAAAGTTATGATTTTTATTTTAGGTTTGTACGCTGTTCGAATGTGTGCTGAGAATGGAAGTTGGGTGGAGAACAAGACAAACTTTAGTCTCTGCATGGACAACATGGAGGTATTTATATCGATTTTGTCCTCTTGAAATTTTAAATGAATTATTAATTTTTAAAACTCCCTCCCTCAAGCCCCGTGGTGTAGAAGAGCGCACGAGGTCGAAGCAACGCTACGAATTATACTAAAGATATATCTTTTATTTATCAGATAAATTCACCTTATAAATGATAATAACCTTTAAGTTAAGCAGTTAGGACTCAGGGAATAGAGCACTCGCCTTCCAATGAGGTGAACTGGAATCGAATCCCAGTCATGGCTGGTCGATACGAATTCCACACCCGGCTCGTTCCGGACCCAGTGCTGACGTAAAATATCCTCAGTGATAGACGGATCATTTAGATTTCTCTTGCAGTAAGGCTAACCATGGAATGTTTCAGCGGTTTTCCTCCTAATGTAACGCAAATGTGTGTATGTTTGATGAAAAAGTCCACCACAAAGGCAATTTATCTGAATGCTTGATATAGGAGTTTCCTTGTCTTCTGGATTGGATTCAAAATTACAAGGATACGGAGTTGAACACAGGTAGTCGTGAACTCAAAAATTTGGGTGGGCTATTCAACGACTTTTATAAAATGAAATAATCTTGAACTGAATTATTAATCTAATTATTGTAAGAAATTAATATTTTTTTAGTATTATAGATACATTTTAATTCAATGTAAATGTATACAGTGTCTCAATTTAGTAGGGGAGAGTGGGGTCAATTGTAAAATTTTTTACTTAACTATTTTTAACTAACAAAAAATCCAATATATTATCAGTACTAATTGACAGACGAGTAAAGTAAACTATTCTCTACTAGAAAAAAAAATACCTTATTTTAAATGTTATTATATTAGTAATTAACAATTTTCGACAGTCGTGCATAAATTCAACTAAAACATAGTTAATTATACATATTATCATAGTTGTGATATATTTTTTTATTGATCAAAATAGTAGTGATATTTTAGGAGTAAAAATAATAATGAGCAGAGACCTAAAGGGTTAAACTTTTAACTTTAAGGGGTTAAAAATTTTAATTTATGCTGTGAAAGGTGACAAATAAAATAATGCACATGCAACATAATATAAATGATATAGGAAACTATTGGTGGTTCTTAAAGAGTTAAGTAATGGTTTGTAAACATAAGATTATTTATTTTCAGCTGTTACAATCGTCCCTTTACTTATTGTTACAATTGTCCCCAAGACGCCATTTCAGCTTCATTTGTTAAAAACAATGCTAGTTAATTAACTAAACTAATTTTTTTTTTCTGAAATGTTAATTAAGGTGTCCACTTACATATTCGGTTAATAATTTTTATTTATTTAAACAAAATTACTTTGTTGCAATATATTCTAATACCAAAAAAATTACTTGCGTAGCGTGAAAATATCTTTTGTGATGTAACTCTTTCAAAAGTACCTTGAAATGGTTGCCAGCAGGGGTGTACATGTAGATTTATTAAATACACCTTGTGCGCCACCTAAAAACCAAATCTAAAACCCGACACTCGAAATTTTTGCTCTGTTGCAATCGTACCCTGTTACAATTGACCCCACTCTCCCCTACTGTTTCGAAATTCTTTATTACAATTACGATTTTCATTATCTAAAATTAAAATACAATTAATAATTTTAAATACGCGAAATATCTCTTCATTTTGGTGCTCTTGTTTCATATATTATAATAATCAATTTTTTGTGATAAGACAGGGACAACTTATAAATCTTGTGCCGAAATCTATATATGTTACTGTAATTTTAATCGGATTTATTTTGGATTTGCTCGTAGTTTCGAACTTTATCTTTTAATTAAATATATTCCATTGAATATAAAAACTATTAAAAAACAATTATTTAATATTTCTTTTGATTTTAAGACAACAAACGATACTTTGCTAATTAATTAAGCTAAGGGACTTTTTAGGGTATTTTATCAAACAAATATTATTCTAAATAATTGGCACGTTATGTATGTGAAATATAATTTGTGTAAATTTCAACTTTATTAATTATAATAAATTTTAAAGCTTATGTAAAATGAATTATTCCAAAATCTAATTAGTTTTCTCAGAGTCCTCATAGAAATCCAAAATTTAATAAAACTTCCAAATTAAAGAAATGAATGTTTTATTTTTAATAAGTTTAAGATTTTTCAACTTTGAGTTAAATACTATGCTAATTAGTTAATAAAAAGCTAATAAGTTAATTAAAACGTGCAATTTATTCGTATGATTTGTAGGATTTTAAATACAGTAAGAAAAATTAAGTAAATGAAAACTATTAGAAATGTTTTTGTAAAAGTCTAAACGGGAAAAAATTAATATAATACTTAACATGATGCGAAATTTAATAGTTCTGCCGAAAAAAAAATTAAAAAAATTTCGATCAATAAGAAATGAAAGAAAAATCGCACTTAAAAAAACTGAAATCAAAGTACTAAATTCAACAACTGAAATGCTTTAAAATAACTCACTAATTAAATATCAAACTTAAAATCGCGATGCATTCTTTTCCCTATATTTTTTAACAATATAGGAAAATTTAAAACCAGCAATTTTATTTTTAAATAGTTTTTCATCCTTGAGAAATTTAATAATTTTTTATAGTGGCTCCATTTGAATAGCTTTAACATTAGATTTAGTTTTAAAAAAAACTCATCTCTTTACGTATTAATAAAAGTATATTAATTAAAATGTTAAATAAATGGAAAAGGAAAATAAAATATTTCCAACCTTTTCGTTCTAAATTTTGTTTTATTTAAATAGCATTAGATATGATTACGTTACATACAATGGATGCTTAATTAATTTGAAGAAAAAGCTGCAGTTTTCTTTTTTAGCAATTAACTCATTATAACCACATTTATTTTTTAAAACTAAATTTATGCCTGGCAATCGAAGTGGAAGGAAATAATTGCAGGAGATTTATTTATGAATGTTTCATTGTTTCAAGTTCTTTTAATACATATTTCTAAGTAATAATTAATTTAATTACAAGTAGTTATATGAAAATGTTTTAATGTTTTATAAAGTTTTTTTTACTGGTTTTTCATAAAGTATTTCACTTTTAATTTACGAAAGCATTAAATGTTTTTTACTTTTCATTAAAAAGACGATATTTTTTCTTTACCGTGAAAGAATTGTAAATGTGTCATTTATATTAACTGGAAGACATCATAATTACTTTTATACAAATTTTTATAATTATCAGCTTTTCTATGTCAGTCGAACAACCGACCTAATTCTGAGTTTACAATTATCAATGTTCAACTCCGTAGCCTTGTAGTTTTGAACCCAATTCAGAAGACAAGGGAACTCCTGGATCAAGTATTGGGACAAACTAGCCTTCGTGGAGAACTTTTTAATGGAATTGAGGGGGAGGAACCCTCTCATATTAAGTTGAAGGCGCCACAGAACTAATCCACATTTGCGTTACATGGTGAAGAAAACCTGGAAAACCTCTCACGTTTAGCCTGATGGTAAGGAGATTCTAATCCATGATTCGTCAATCACTGAGGATAGTTTATGGCAGCAATGTGGTAGGTGTGAGCCAGGAGCAGAATTTGTATCGACTAGCCAAAACAGGGATTCAAACCTGCGTCCCCTGAGGCGCACGTTCTATCCCCTGAGCCACCGCTGCTCCATTTTATCTATTGAGAAATTCTCATTACTTAATACTAGTTTATAGTTGAGAAAATGTGCCTAATATGCAATTGTTCCCTTATTTAATATGCATCAACCTTTTCTTAAATTTTTTTTTGAATTTTATAAGCAGTTTTGAACAGCTATCCCAATTTCGAGTGAACGGCTATCAACGCTCAACTCCGTAGCCTTGTATTTTTGAACTCAACCCAGAAGACAAGGGTACTCATAAGGCAATCACTGGGAAAAACTAACCTTCAGGGAAGACTAAGTGGTAAAACGCATTTGTGTTACATGAAGAGAAAAACAACTTAAACCTCCCACGTTAGCCCCAATGCCAGGAGACTCTACTCTTTAAGATATTTTACATCAGCACTGTGGTCGGTTCGAGCAGAATTCGTATCTACAAGTCATCGCTTGGATTCAAATCCGGCTCACCTCATAACGCTCAAATCCCTGAGCCAACGTGACTCACACTACCCCTTTGTAGCCGAAGAGTGTAGTACACTCAGAAAAGAGTGACGATTCTAAGATTCTCTTCAGGATTCAGAAAAGAGTTATAATTCTGAGAAGTTCCAAAGTATTCGTCTGGTGCTGGATCCTGATTAGCTATTGAAAAGTGGCATTTCATATTAGCAACTTTTTTTCTATTTCATTTCGAGTAAGCCTAGCTCGTCAAATGAGAATTCTCTTAAGTGACACATTCTATATTCTTTTACAAAGAAATATTTGGTTTATTTTTTACTTAAGACAAAGACAGGCTCGTTACCATGTAAAACATAATCTTATTATGCAACAAATTTACAACTTATTATGCAACAACGTTTGCAAATGCACAGAACAAAAATAATCATGGTCAAAATAGAACACCCAAACAAAGAACAAATCTAAATTAAATAAAACACGTAGACAAGAAAAATTATATTTTAGCAAATTCGATGTGCGATAGGGCGGTGTATTTAAGTAACTTCACGTAAATTAACATTTTAATATATTTGGAGAAACTTAGTCAGAATATTAATACACTATCTTTTTTATAAAGAAGCTGGCACCTAAGTAATGGATCAGGTGATTGTGTATCAGCGATCTTCTTCTCCTCGAGTTGAGAGTATCCCAATATGGTGTTGATCTGGTCCATTGGTTCTCAACGGGGGCGTTGAGAACCAATGTTGGGATTTGTTCAATCACTGTTGAACTCTCAACTACCCATGTGTTTACTTTGTAATAAAGTTTTATCTAATGAGGTAATAAAATCTTACCGTTAGCTGGAGCCTATGCAAAAAACTCATCCTGACAAACAAAATAAAGATTTGTCTTTTTTCACGAACATCTTTTTTCACGCTTCAGAAGGTACTTTCGGCATGCTTATACAATCCTTGTCCTCGGTCTCAGGGTTACTAGCAACCTCATCCCAAAAATGTGGCGATGGTTTGATAGCTTCGTATAATATATCAAAATTTATTGCTAAATCTGGGAAAGCTCATACCATCAGACCAGAGTTGATGCTGCCGTTTGTCAAGGAAGTTTTAGAAACAGTTTTACACCATCCAGCCACATCCAGTGTAATAAAAAATATTCCATAAGCAACGATAAAGTGCGGCAACGAAATGATGAGATGTCCAAATACGTGGAAATTTCTTTATGCAAACTTTTGATATCCAACGAATTTTCCCTTCAAGTTGATGAATCAACCTTGCCAGGTAATGTAGGCTTTACTGTACGCATAGGTCTGGTTTGTAAAGGTAGGAAAAATTATTCAAGAGATGCTTTTTGCAAGAAGCTTGATTGTAGATATCAAAGGTAAATCTATTTTTAATACTGTCAAAGATTATTTTAAAGAGAAAAACATTCATCTTGCGAATATTTTGTCCATTGCCACTGATAGGGTCCTGCAATGGTGGATTTATCACCCTTTTGGAAAGGGAGGTACCAGATATTTTAGCTGTTCACTGCATGATTCACAGACAGCATTTAGTAAGAAAAATTCTCAGCGACCGTTTGCATCAATCATTGAAATATGCCATATCTGCTGTGAACAAAATTCACAGTAATGCTCTCTACGATTGATTATTCAGACAGCTGTGTAAGAAAAACAATGAAGAACTCAATTACTTTCTACTATACACCGAGATTCGCTGGCTTTCCAAAAGCTTCTGTCTCAATAGGTATTGGTATCTTTTTGACTATGTACATGGGTTCCTTGAAAGCAAAGATGTAGCTCTGAGAGGCAGATTGCTAGAATTTAAGAAAGACTTTGGCTGATTTATCTGTAAAATTTAATGTCGTTAATTTACAATTTCAAGGCGACGAGCTCAATTTGATCCCAACAAAATCAGTGATTTCTGCCTTTCTAAAAAAACTCATTTTGTGGATGCAGAATTTTGGTTGGAATGAGTTCAGCCAAGCTAGCGAAATTTGCTCTGATGATGCACAAGAATATTGTCAACATCTTGACTCTTTGCACATGGACTTTTCTTACCGTTTTAAAGATGTTTTGTTTTATGGAAATCTCTCAATGGGTTTGTGGGCTATGATCCCTTTTGTGAATATTGAAACACCAGAGGTTCAGATGTACAAGGAATTGGTCGAACTTTTAACTAATGAAACTTTGAAATGGTGATCGTCTCTCAGAATTTTTGCTTAATTTTTTGCTGAATTATTTGCCTAAAGGTAACATCAGTCGTCCATATCCTGGACAGTACATTATCGTTAAAAGTTTTTAATTTATTAAAGATTATCAACTAAGTACGCATAAGCAAACTGTAAAATAATTGAATTATTTTACAGTTTGCTTATGCGTACCGCAACATAATTGCCTTCCCTTCCTCTTAACTTGTTGAACGTGGATTCAGTGATATTATGGATTTTGTCACAAAAAGGAGAAATTAACTCGAAATTGTGCAACGAGGGGATTTGCATCTTTATCTCACCAAAAGTATTGAACCGAGCGTTAAGAAATTGGTTCTGTACCATTAAATACCATCATCACACTAACATAGTTACTTGAATGTTTCGTTGAAACTACTTTTTAGTGCTGCTCGCTTCGCTCGCTACTAACTTAGGTACATTGCAAATGCACAAAATTCTAAGAATTCAAAGCAATCATTCAAATCCACATAATAACTTTTTTTTTTAAAAATTACAATTTTTTAGTAAATACTAAGTCATTAAAATGAATTTGAATTCAAACAAATGACATGTAATTCGTTAAACCTATTAGAAATGTGCTATAGTATAAAATCTTAAAGCGTAACAGCACGTCTGAGACTCATTTTTCAATGAATATCTCATAACAATAATAAAACAAATAAATTCGTGATATAAATCAAAAATCGTCAAATAAATTCAAAATATATAAATTCGTGAAAAAAAAGCGCTTTCGACAAAATACTAAAATAGAGATCTATCGACAAAGAAAATTGCATGTATATT
>NC_092213.1:13537458-13540233 GCF_043381705.1 Parasteatoda tepidariorum
ATATATATATATATATATAGTTTCGACGGTTATGCTAAGCAAACATAAATATCTCGCAAAAATATTCATTCAAGGGGAAAAAATTTAAATGTATTTGAATATGCTACCGAGAAATTAATATTGATGTTTTTGGTAGCGCCAGTTCACTCAAAATGCATCTATCTTTATTATTTTAGCTGAGTTCATTCAGTGTAAAGTTTATTTATGCAAATATAAACTGATGTTTCCGTTAAATACTTTTCGAACTTCAATGTTCGAAATATTTTTTTGGCATTTTAAACCTCTACGAACAATGAAAAGAAGAGGAGATAAAAATATTTAAATAACAATTGAAAAATAGCTATATTATTATTATTTTTTTATTTTTTTTTGAATAACTAACCCTCAAAAATAGGGAAAAAAAGAAATTTTTTTCAAAAATAATGCATAAAAATAAATATTTAGTTTTTTTTAAATACTTTCTAAGCATCTCCTGTTTGTTGTAGATATAGTAATTTACATTTCTATTTTGAATTAGAATCGTATTTGACTATCGATTTGCTTTAAATAAACTTTTTTTTTAAATTGCTGAACGTATTCAAGAAAAATGTATAAAAGATGCGTTCTCTGTTGAGATAAAAATTGTTTTCAGGGGTTGATGGGGGGAGGGAGGAAAGGCCTTTCTCAGTATTTCTTTTCGAAGTTGGGATTTTATGCTTGTTTATAAAAACTAGTTAGGATTAAATTAAAATTATATTGTATAATTTGTACGCAGAGAATGTAATAAAACATAATATTTTCTGCCTATATTAACAAACTGTACGCAATGCCACTGTTTAGGGCAGTGTTTCCCAAACTTACGACTTTTGTGTACCCTTTCTAAATTTTTCGAAGCTCTGTGTACCACTAATAAAAAAATAAATGTATTTTTTACTATAAAAAAATTGCAACTGGCTGTTGACACCACTAATTATTAACTGTAAACTCTGCAAAAAATAGCCAATAGAAAAACACGTAATCGTAAATTTCATGGCTAGCACTATTTTTAAATAAAATTTTCTGACATTTTCGTTTGTTGCAAGATATTTCACATAAGAACGCGTACCCCTGCTAAACTGTTCCCGTACCCCTAGGGGTATGCGTACCACACTTTGGGAAACACTGGTTTAGGGTGTTTAACTTACTGTTGAAATTTGTTTTCTTGCACAAAACTATAAGACTTGTGACGTAGCCATGCAAAATTAACTAATTTAAAATGATATAAGAAATTATGTACCTTACATTTCAAAATGTTTCCGACTATTATTAAATGAAATAATAAAAAATAATGAATAGTCGATCAAATTTAGGTCTTTGCATGGAATTATCTTAGGATAAGCGAATTTTATAACTGTGGCCAGAGTTGTTTCATTTCGCTTAAAGAGTCAGATTTGGCGAAATACGCAAAAAGTAAAACTAGCATTTAGTGGTCCAAATTTTCGCTATCCTAACCAAATTATGGGGAACATATTTCCCAGATTGCTACTACCCCCTATATTTTGGGGGTCAAAATCCAAATCCATTGAAAAAAGGTATATTTATTCAGAGAAAGTACGATTTTGTGTCTGATTTCGTAATTTAAAATATCGCCAAAAATGAATCCTAGAACGTGAAGATCCCATCATTAGATTAAAAGTTAGTCGGGGTGGTCGAGTTTTTATTTTGAGCGTTGTGCAAAAAATAATAATTCCAAATTTTTAATGACTCGATATTGCCTAATTTTCTTCTAAGGAAAGGTGGAAGTTTTCCGTAAACAATGTAAACAGTGACATTAACATGATTTTATAATTCGCATTATTATTGGTCGAGCAAAAAATTTGTATTCACAGTTTGTAATAAAATTTTTTGTTTAGATTGCAAATTATAGGGACGTTCTTCTTAATTTAAAATTGTTTTAAATGTTCGTTCAGTTTAAATTTCACCATACAACCACTTTATAAATGGGAGCATTTTTCACTTCATCACAGAATTGAAATTCGAGCGTTATTGGGTGAAATGATATCTAAACTTATTTTATTATTATTTTATATTACAAACTTTGAATAACAAAATATTGTCCATGCTTATTTCTTCTCTTCATTTTTCGCGTAATATTTTTCCCAAATAGTTTACTAATGTGCTTTTTGTTTTTACGAATGTCTTTCCTGCAGGTGGAACTGATCTTTATCTCCTTTATTTTAGTATTATTATTTTAAATTTCTATCTAAGAAAGTTTGAACATTCCATAACCGTCTAGGTCCCACAGTGGACTGATCGTTAAGACGCGGCTCCCAGCCGATCACCAGAGTCAAGAATCAGCGGTCAGTGTGCGGATGGGTGACCAATTGGATTAGTCTGCGTAGGGACTGTGGGTGTGCGGTATTGGTCCTCGTTAAACTGTCCTACCGTAAAGTGCTCGACTTCCCATGCAGGTTATCGGGCTGCCACCCCCTCTGGAGAGGATCAAAATTGTGATGGCATGTCCTCGGATCATCCTCAGCGATGCTTTCCACACCGTCGCCAATAGCCCATTGTGCATCTTCAGTGTAACGTAAATGAACTACAACAACAGCCATAACAGTCTAGAAGTACATCATTTCTACAATAACATTAAATATAATCACTCAAACGTTGATTTTTTTTAAGTTTTTTTTTTAAATGCTTTCTTTTAATATTGTTAAATTAGCGTTTCATATATTTTTATTAGCAAAATAATAATTTCTACACAGATCGAAATAAGTATATATCCTATAAATTATACTTAATATTTAAATTAAT
>NC_092213.1:13541272-13543586 GCF_043381705.1 Parasteatoda tepidariorum
TCCATAACTTTCAAAACTAAAAATAATTAAATAAATAACAACAATTTTTCAAAAACATTAAAGAACATAAGAATATTATTCAATAAAATTTCAGGTTACTTTGAATTTTCGATTTCCTAGAAATGTACTTTTAAATTGTTACTTTTTTTTGAATACTTGTACTTTTACTTGTACTTTTTACTCGTTACTTTTTAAAATAAGAACTTTTTACTTTTTACTCGTTACTTTTTTTAAAAAATACTTGTACTTTTACTCGTTACTTTTTAAAAGTAACGTTGCCATATATGCTAATATATGATGGTCCAACATAAAAAAACCCAAATTGTTCTGATGGTTTATTCCTGAGAACCAACGAAATTTCCCCTTAAACCATCATGGAAATGTATAGTTGGAACAATCATGAACCATCACGGATTATCATGGATTGTTGGTTCATGAAAGTCAAACTTCTCGTGGTGGCTAACGATAGTATTAAAGTTGCATTTTCCATCATGGAATGATGGAAGTTTGCTGGCATATCAAAAACCATCAACACGTAATGGAAAATGTTGGATGATGGCGACCATCAAATGATTTTGAACCATCATGAATCGCACTGAAACTAACGTAAACCATCAAAATGGTTTGAGAGGAATATCAAGAATTTTGACTTGGGTATCTGGGATTTGCCTCTCAAACATCAGGAAAATGATTCATTTTTAAAATGCATCAGCGCTGGGGATGGAAAAGTAATTATCGACAACAGTGTTGCGGTTTCTGTAAAATATTTTAGACCGTAAAACAGTTACTTCAAATAAAGAGGTCAGAAGAATCAACTTTTCGGCAGCAAAGATGAAACAATTTATGCACGTGGAATCTTGCAACTGCCTCACTGATTGCAATAGATATGGAACCAGAATGGACAATATATAGCACAATAAAATATTTATTCTTCTCAAGAAAATCGCCTTTTTATTTTCACAAAAAAAAAAATATTTTTCTACAACCCAATATTTCAAGAAAAGGGGTGTGATGTTGCTGCGTTACACTTCCGCCGAATTGTTTCCATCTTAACTGCTTTAACTCAGTTTTGTTGTTCATTATTCGCAATGAAAACCTTTTAAGCGAACACTCAGTTATTTTAGTTTTGGTTCTCTTAACCGATGTGGCATTTCAACCTTGAAATTAATCAATTGATTGCTATTCCTGAGAAGGTATCTCCCTTTTCGCTGAAATTCGTTTAAAAGATTTTCGTTGCGAATTATAAACAGCAAAACTGAGTTAAAGCAGTTAAGATTAAAACAATTCGTGTGATGCAGCAACATCACGAGAGTACAGGATGACATTTGCACTTCTTGAAGTTCTAAGGATGGAAAAATGGAGCAGCACATGCACAAATGTGTGGTAGGTCCTAGGATATAAAAATACAAAAAAAGCTTGCCGGGCCAAGCGGTCTCACAATTCCGTCAAATACTTAGAAGCGGGGAATTAGGGATTAAATTTTCTTAAGCTTTTGTAAAACTTTGAACGAGAAAATGTTGACTGTGATATTTAGATTCTTAAAAAAATATAGAACACTTAAAAGATTTCTTTCTTTCCTTTTCTTTAAAACGAAAATAAGTCTTTAAAACTATTTTTGTAATTCTTTAAGTTTTCGGAGTATTTTCACACATTAAGTAGAAAGAAATAAAATTTTCCCTCCTCTCTCTCATTTTTAAATTAATTTTGCTCCTCAAAATAATAATAATACACTTATACATTTAATAATACATTTAAATAATACTACATTCGTCTTTCCTTTTAATTTTTTTAAAACGTACTCTATTTATGTAATCAAAATTGCGATGAAACATCAATCCAGTGTTTTACTACACATTCATTAACTACTATTTTTAAGCAATTATTTTCATTTAAAATCATTGCCAACCACTATTTTTACTTTTTGATCAAAAAAAAAAATTCTAATATCATATTAAATAATCATTATTTCCTAGACGTGATATTTTAAATAAATTTTTCTATGAAATTATTTACTGTCTTTAAGAAGTAAAATATTACAACTTGAATCAAATTATAAGCTTAACCATTGACTTCATATGCATAACAAAATATTTCTTTTGTGAAAAAAAGTGTAAATTACATTAACCGGGAAAGAGATCTATCTTCAAGACAAGAAACTGGAGATGATAATGTGCAAGACCAACGATAAAAAGAAAATTTCCTGGAAAACTAATCTTGTCAACCTCGTTTCATATATGTATCAAGGGATCTACGTTATTGATCTATATGTTGTTATATTCTAACATTATTTGCATCTATCTATCTATCTATCTAT
>NC_092213.1:13544086-13547297 GCF_043381705.1 Parasteatoda tepidariorum
GACGTAGGCTATAGTATACCCAATTAAGCCAACAGTAAAAATATTTCATCTTTAAGTTCTTTAAAATTTTGTGACTGCTATGATTCATAAATTTTGAAATTATATTGATAACAACTTTCCATCGTTTTTAGATCTTAATTACATTTTGTAAGTTTATTAAATGAAATGAATAATTTTCTAATTAAAAAAATTATTATTGCTCCGATTTTTTCTATGTGTGTGTGTTCGATAAGCTTTGGAATCGTTTATAAATTAACTCACAGATTACTCATGAAGGCCTTATCTTCTACAATTTCAATTAATAAGTTAGTGAAACTTACAAAAGGTGGTTTTGCGTGTACAAGAAAATACTGCGCTTCGAGAATAACTTTTAGTGTAATAATTTTATTTTTACGCTTCGTGCTCCATGACTATTTAGACCAGGGATGGGCCAACTTTTTTGGTCGAGGGCTCCATGACTATTGTTTTTGGTAATAATTTTAAATTAGTTTTAATGAAATAAACCAAATATAAAACTATCCTTGAAAATAAATTTCAGATGTCCTTAAAGATCTGAAAATTATGTTATTTAAAAAGTAATAAAATAAGCAGTCAAGTTTTATTTCAAAAAGAAAGAGAAAATAATAATGTCGATTGGCATTTGCAGCTTATGTATTCCTTAAGACAGTATACTAATATCTGATTTAAATTTCATAAATATTTTACTTGATTGCAGAAAAATTCATGTGCATTCAATAATAAAAAATAGGAATTTAGGTAGTTTTTTTTGTTAGTCATTTAAATTGTTTTAGGTGATAATTTTAAATTAGTTTTAATAAAACTGTTGTTTATGCTTCATATAGCATGATTCCTTTTTATACAAATAAATTATTTTAGTACATCTTACGATGGCATCGTAAATGATTATTTACGACATTAAAATGATTATTAGATTAATAAAGGCGTCATAACATTGAGAAAAGTATTGAAAAATAAGTTATTGCTTAGATTAAATTTTCAAAGAATTCTAAGCACATTGAAAAAGTTTTCTTTTTCCATCTGAATTATTTATAAAGTTTTGAGAGTTTTTTTTTTTTTTTTTTGGAAAGAGACAGTGATTTTTCAAGCAGAAGCAAAACTTTTTCGCACTTATGATTTTTTGATATTTACATGTTATTTGAATCCCTAGGGATTTTTTTCTTCTGTCGAAGATACAATTTTAAGAGAATTTTTTTTCACAATCAGCCTAAAATAAAATTGTGCGTTGAATAAGCGTTTAGAAAATTATTAAAATTTTTACAGCATGTTATTTATATACGTGCAATTAATACTTTTTCAAATTTTTCTTTTCAATTTTGCATATAGGGAACCATAGAAAATGTTATGATTGTTATATAAGCAAATGAATGCGCAGATTTTCCGCAAGAACCATAAGGCTGAAAAAAAAACCTTTCTGCAAATATTGCAGAAACTTACAGCTTTAAAAATTGGAAAATTTTTACACATTTTTTGAAATTTTAAAAATTTTTAGTCTTATTTCTAATTTTTTTACATTAATTTCTTTTCATTTAAATGTGCACGTCATGCACCTGAAAAGGTGTTTATTATAATTTCATTTAAAAAAAATAATTGTTCTAAGGATACTTAGACCCCTTAATCATTGAGAAGTTAAATTGAAATTTGCAATTGTTTTAAATTGGGATGAGTTATGGAATTTTATTTGCAAGAATTCTTTCTCATATTTTTTTTTATGCAGAGCATTTCATAAATACCGCTTGTAATTAAAAAAAAAATTACCATTTTTCCTTATCAATAGTGAGGATTAAAAAGTTTACATTTTATTGGTTACAAATCGATGCTTTAATAAATAAAAACAAAAAATATCAAAATCCAACGAATCGCGGATGAGGGAGGCAGTTGAATGCAACACCTAAGCCTGCTTGATTGCGGAAGGAAACAGAGCAGATGAAAGACGTTTATTAGAAACAACTTTATATTTCAACCTGAGATCAAGCATGTTTTGATGTATATGCATATACACTTTTTTCTGAGCAATTTAGAAAATTAATTCGAAACGATTTCTGTTTTTTCCACCCTTGAATTTCTTTAAGATTTCAAACTAGTATCCCTTTTTGTTTTTTAATGAGAATTTTTTTTAAAATATGTTTTGTTGCCAATTAACATTTCATAAAGACATTTCATTTCATTTCCTTCATTACATTGAAATAATAAATACTATTTTTGAGTTTCACAATCTTAAGGAACAAAATACTTTGCTAAATTATTTTGCCTTATTTTTATATCGTATGCATCGTTTATTTATAAATAATCATTATGCTTATGTTTACATTATTTCCACTTAAAATTTAATTGTTTTTTAGTGCGGTTCTAAAAGAATTCTTTAGAGCTTTTTTTTTTCAAATTACCAATTTTATAAATGCGCCAATAATTATTTGCCTTTTTTCTAGCAAAATTTTCTTATTTTCGGTATCATATCCAGATTCAAATGTCGATTCTTATTTTCTAATATATGGTTAAATCCAATATTTCAATTCATATCACAGTGGACCAGAAGACCATGATCTTTGGCCAAAGTCAAAAATTAAATTTCAACTAAAACATGCTTAGGCAGCTTTAATACCGCCCATTCATCACAATCATTCCAAACATTATAATTTACTTTTTGGACCGACGAGAGTACAATGTAGTGAAAAATATGTTAAAAAAAATTTTTTTAATGTAACTTTTAAATTCATATTTCAGAAATATGTATAGGAATTTCACCTTTCTGTTACATTTTTATCAGAGTAATTAGTCTGAAATTATGGTACAATTTTTGAATCTGTTGGATTAGTTAATACTCTTGACAAACTTATAGTTTATGTCTTATCATTTGACAGTTTATGTCTTATCATTTGACATTTTACAATGTTTGAATCACTTTCGAAACTTATCACCAAAAAGTTCCACGAGGTAATTAGCCAAACTTTTTTTGGTTGTCATCTTTGACATTTCTTCTTTCGAAAAAACCTGCCCCATTTTGCCCAGATTGCAAAGGTGGACTAAATATACCGAAAAACAAAAATTATGTTTTTCTGTCATGTTTTCGCGTTATTTTGTAACATTACTTCGGAAATATAATTTGCTTTTCATTTTTAATATAAAATTACGAAAATTATTATATTTTCATTGCTATATTTAATTATTTAAACGCACTATATTATTTTTTTTT
>NC_092213.1:13548136-13556560 GCF_043381705.1 Parasteatoda tepidariorum
AAGTCGATTAATTCAAAATCGAGTTATAGTAATATTCGAGTTATCGTACTTCGAGTTATAGCGAATTGACTGTATATATATATATATATATATATATATTGCTTCGTAACATCAAATAGTCCTGCATGTTATTAACGTGATGCATGTTGAATAAAATGATCTCTGATGTTTTCTTTTTACAACCTTGAAGTGTGGTGTTTGAGAACTAGAACTCTCAGACTATCTTTTCAAGGTCTAAATATTAATTGAATATAAATGTTATATTTTATGTTTCATTACTCTTCGTTTTTCAGATTTCCCTTTGTGTATCTTCAATTGAGGGAGGAGGCTTATCTTTCCTCACACCTTGTAAAAATGTTCAATCAAAATGCATCATTAAATTTCTATAGTGCTTAAAGGGATGCTTCTTTAATGTTGCTAGTTTAACACCTTCACAGATCAAAAAACTTATTTTCAGCCATTGAACTCATCGCCTTGAAAAGGTAAGATTTACTACCTTTTTCTATAATATTGAGTTATTTTAATAAAAATTCACCACTTGAAGTGCCAATAAATTAGCTAAAGCAAAAATATTTCACTTCGCTCTTAAAAGATTCGAATTATTTATTATAGTTTTCTCTTACTATAAATAAAAACTCCAAATACTTCCTAGGATGACGTCACAAAGTTACTGAAAGGCTTTGACTCTTGGTGGCTATGCCCTAGTCGCGTATGACGACATTTCCGGCGTGGGTTTTTATGCAATTTTTATCCTGATATGTCCTAACTTCCCTAGATATATATAGCTCTTAAATAGGTAGATCTCTTAAATTTAAAAAAGATATCAGTAACTCATATGACGATATGAAGGCTTGGTGAGCTAAATCCACCGAGGATTGAACCCCAGTCCCTCACAAGGATAATTTAATACCTTTGATCTCTAAACCATCGCGGCACTTCTAGCAAAGTGAAATGGCAAAAAAATACAGTTCAGTAGGTATATTTTCTTCATTTGAAGTGATTGCCAGAATGAGGAATTATCCACTACACTTAATAAAAAATGATTTACGACTTTTGGGGGGGGGGCTGATCACTGTTTTACATTCAGGTCTAACCTTAGTATATAGAGTTTTCGCCTAAAATAAAAAAATTAATGAATTATTTTCATCACAAAAAATTTCATTTTTATGTAATTATGAAAAATGCCAGAGAGTTTATGGACTTCAGCTACCTAATTTTATTCGGCATTATCGATCAGTACATGATGGATTGCTAATTATAATACCAATCATTACTGTTATTCTTTTTCGAATTTCCAAAATAGAATATTCTAATTAAAAATCCACACAAACTTTGCGGCAACTTCAGAAAACCGATATTACCTATTATTGATGAAGTTTGCGACGTTTCGCCTTCTAAATGCAGTTATTAACACTTCAAAATTGCGATTTATCGATTACAATAATGTTTCGATTGTAAGCGATTGAGAACTAACACTTGACAAGATATAGTACCTCATTAGCTTGGTAAAGTTTATTCAAAATTATATTTGCATTTATTAAATGCAACGGCAGTTGATTTATATGGAATTTGATTTCATTAGTGTTTTTTCTTAAGTTAGTTACGAGATAGCAATATCAAAAGTGTAAAACAGTGCAAATCAAAAAAATTACTTTTTATACCTAAAAAGTATAGAAACTTCTAAACTATTAGATCTAATGACTTGAAATCATTCGATACAGTGTCAAAAAATTTAAACGAAATACTATTTCATTTGTTTAGATAATAGATACAATAAAGGGATACAAATAAAGTACCATATTTTTTTCATACAAAAACACCCTTGTCGCTTTTGAATTATTTGTTTTAGTACACTGTTAGAATTTTCATTCTAACATTATGGTGAAATAACCGGCAGTAGTCTGTCCATCCAATTAACAGTAAAGTTTACGGTTTTAAAACCGTTTACAGCTTGTATGGTTAAAAAACCATGAATACAAAACTATCTGATTTTTTAACCATTTACAACTAGTATGGTTTCAAAATTGTTTTTAAAAAAACTGGACATAGCCGATAGGTTAGCAGCTTTATGGTGCTGCCATCTATGCGTGAATAACAATATCGTATTTTAATATCCCAAAGTCACAAATTAGGGAAGTGCAGGATACTGATAACTCTTCATGTGCTTAAGGGATTGAAGGAAATTTTGCGTTGTGAACGCTGCGATTCGAACCCCCGTTCTGTCAGACATGAGATTGACAGATTATCCCTCTCAGCTATAATGTGTAGCCAGCTGCAAGGAACTAAGTGACATCATTAGGTAGGAAGTAGTTGGTGCTATAAAATTCGGGTTGTTTAACCGTATGAGGTGAAAGTAGTAAATCACCGGTTTTTCTCACAATTTACAGTTTGTATACCATCTTATTTATAGTTATTTGTCTGTTTTGTTTGAATATGGTAAAATAACAATTAAATAAATTGTTATTTTACCATTTTTTCCAAGGAATTTCTAACAGTGTAGTACGTTCTCTCACTTGGAAAAAATCTACATATTAAAACAATATCTCACTTTTCCGGACAGACAACTAGATAGCAATGTACTTTAATGCACAAGAAACTCGTCTATCTGCAGAACTATCTGTCTTATAGACCTATGTTTGGTCTTATTCAAATCACCGACAAAAAAAATACTCAGAAAATAATATTTCATTTGTCTAGATAACAATGTTAGATGTGTAAATTGATACAACAAAAAAAATAAACTTTGTACTGTTTGTAGATCAAACTCTACATTTCTCACTAGAAAAAAGGGCAAGTAATCAGCGGAAATCATTTTACATTAAAAAAAATAATTGATTTGTTAAATAAATAATGTATAGAATCATTTTACTTCAAAAATGCATATTATTCCATTTAATCCCTTAGGAAAATTTGCCATAGAGCAGCCTATGGTAATCTATGGCAACCTATGGCTACCATAGAAATTTGCATGGCAAGATGCCTTACGCTTATGGTTACCATAGAGATTTGTATGGCACAACCCCATAAGGCTATGGCTGCCATAGAAATTCGTATGGCAAGATACCAAACGCCTATGGTTACCATAGAAATTTGTATGGCAAAACCCCATAAGCCTATGGCTACCATAGAAATTTGTATGGCAAGATACCATAGGCCAATGGTAATCATAGAGGCCTGTATGGCATTTATATGGCACGTCACCATTCTCCTATGGCAACCATAAAAATTTGTATGGCAGTATACCATAGGCCAATGGTAACCATAAAGATTTGTATGGCAGTACACCATAGGCCAATGGTAACCATAAGGACTTGTATGGCGCGTCACCATTGGCCTATGGCAACCATAGAAATTTGTATGGCAGTATACCATAGGCCAATGGTAACCATAAAGATTTGTATGGCAGTATACCATAGGCCAATGGTAACCATAAAGATTTGTATGGCAGTATACCATAGGGAAAAGCTGATCTAGATCCCCACCAACGAAACAACATCTCCTATGGAGTCCTCAAAAACATCTTCTAAAAGAAATAAATATCCATTTTTTCACCCCGAAGTTAATTAAATTCAACATGTAATCCCACAAGGCATTCCTGGTGAGTCTTTTCCGGCCTCCGGGTGGCCAATTTTTCCATTTTTGAGTGTTTAAAATCCGATGTTCCATTGATTTAGGCTTAGAGTATCAGACCGCCATATTAACGTGTCATCCACTACAAGTGGAATCTTTCGCTAACTTTGGCTACTTATTTTAATATTTTTTCGATCTCATTCTTGGTCAAAAACATTTTATTGCAAACGCCTATGCAATTATCTATCTGAATTTATTAAGTTTTTTAATTTCCGGCTGTCTGGTACTTTTATCAGTGTTTACATTCTCATTAGTTTTTTATTTTAATTCCACTTAGGTTCTTGCAATGCTTTTTTACATTATCTTACATATGTTAGGGCTTTATATTTATATTTTGTGTTTAATTTTTGCTTGCCATTAAATTGTTTTTTATCATGTCTCTGTGTTTTACTATTTTACAACTAATATTTCTTAAGTATCCACATATATTTGTACAATGTTCTGTTACATGTTTATACATAGCTTAGGGTCATCACTTAACTAGATTTGCTGGATTACTGGTTGACAATTGTTTTGCTTCAATATCATCAACTGGACAGTCCCTGGCCATATCATCTGCTGCTGTAACCAAAAATGCTTTTAACAATTTAATCTTTCCTTAAGTTTACAACTTTTTCGTCATAGTGATTCCCTATACCCAATTAATTTTTATTTACTATCCCTGACCAAGTGTAAATTTGTCAATAACAATTATTAATTTTACCAATTTTAATCATGTCTTAAACATGTTTTGTATTTACCAATGTTTCTATATTGTGTTCTCTTTTCTAAATGTGCTTAACACAACTCAACATAAATTTTCTGAGTTTTTTTATCCCTCACTAGTAGGGGATCAACTAATTTAGCCTGTTTTCTATTCTTAGCTTTTCATAGTCTAATACCATCTTTTTTATGGATAAAATTTTGTTCACATGCCACCACTGGTTGCACCGTTACATATTCAGCTTTTGTCCCGTTTGATCTATTTTAAACTAATTTCGCTTCGACCACCGGCCCCACTCTTTATCTTTTGAGTTTTAATAGTATTTTATTGTTTTAGTAGTCTGTTTAATTTTTAGTTTAGTATCACATATCAAAATTTAAAGAATTTTCATACTCGCTCCGACCATCGGACCGTTATTTTGCTTCGCGTTCTTTTAGGTTCCTCTAATATCTGACGCTTATCTAACTAATTATGATACCAATCAATCAAATTAACGTTTTTTATACTCGCTCCGACCTCCGGACCCACTTTCTATTTTCTTGTTTTTACAGCTTTAACAAATATTAGTTGCCTGTACTCAATATATTTTGTTCCTAATCAACATAACCAATATTTTCCCCACTCGCTCCGTCCACCGGACCCATTTTCTAGCGGTTAGTACTAACTGTTTGAAATTTATTTGAATAAGAACCGCATACAAAAAGGATTCTGCAAGTAAAACAGGAGAAGTTTATCAAAGAAATTTAAAAAAAAGCTTTCTGGATATATATTTATTCTACAATTATTAAGTTTTGCATTTTTAATATCCATTGCGATAGATTCTTGTAAGTAATTATTTTTTGATGTATGGTAAAATATCAACGAGAAATGTCGCCATAACTGTATGGAAAAGGTGTACCATAGCCTATGGAAAAATGTTTCTTCATAAGATGTGGCACATCTTAGTTTTATGGCAAAATATGCCATATAAAAAAATGCCATAGGATATTCCTATGGGGTTTTGCCATACATGTATGGCAAAAATTTGCCAGATAAAAAATGCCATAGGATATTCCTATGGGGTTTTGCCTATGGTAAAATTTTGCCATATACGTATGGCATATAAAAAAAAATGCCATAGGATATTCCTATGGGGTTTTGCCTATGGTAAAATTTTGCCATGCAGTTTTGCCATATACGTATGGCAAAATTTTGCCATACATGTATGGCAAAAATATGCCATATAAAAATGCCATAGGATATTCCTATGGGGTTTTGCCTTACGCATATGGCAAAATTTTACCATAGGCAAAACCCCATAGGAATATCTTATGGCATTTTTTTATGGCAAACCTATGGCAAATTTTCCTAAGGGATATTAAGCATACTTACTAAACTACATATAATATTAAATCGAGTATGTTTCTCTATATCATTGATTATGCTTATAAGATAATTAATATTAATGATGAATAATATATAAGGTAAACGTTGACAAATAATATATAAGGTAATATACATAATTAGGTTAAAGTATATTTTATTTACCCATTATTATGCTACCAAGGCTGCCTGTATTAAAATACATAATAGTAATTAATGTATAAAATAAATATGTAGTGTAAAAAATAATATATAGATGGATACATTTTAATATTAAAATTATATACTTTTTTTTGCGTATCATTTATTTAAAAGTTTCCTTACATTATATGAAAAATAATAAAAAAAATAAATAATCTACGGAAATATTCATTTTCTAATTAAAACTGTGCATTATTCTATACATAAATTTTATATTATGCTTATAAGTTTGCAGACATAATATTAAATAATAATAAATAGAATGCAATACATTATCCTTTTAAAAAAGAAACTATTTTGCACGTTATTTATCATATTTCCAAGATTGTATCTTCTAAAATAAATAATACTTAAAATATTAAATATTAAAATAAATAATATATAAAGTAATAAATGCATAAATAATACAAATATTTCTATAAATAATTTATTTCCATATCAAAACTGTGAATTTTTCTATACATCGATTGTATTTTATTCTATGATTGAATTATTGCTATAGTATTACATAATAATAAATAAAATACGAACGTACATTAACAACCGTAAGCATTTTGTGGCTTATTTATAATACTTCCAAGATCGTATCTTAGAACTGTATTTGTAGAATAAATAAAAATAAATAATGAGTGAAAATAAAAAATATCATTAGGAATAATGTATAAAATAATAAATAGTATTAATCATATAAAGAAATGCGAACTATTTTATTAAAATTATCTATTATAATTTCAAAATTACGAAAAAAACTCTTCAGAAAAAGTAAAGAAGATGCGTTTTGCAATGATAATAAATTAGAATAAATAGAGTAGTACCTAAAATAATAAATATTACTAAGAATAATGTATAGAATAATAAATAGTATTAATCATATAAAGAAATGCAAACTATTTTATTAAAATTATCTATTATTCTATGTATTATTCATTATTATTCCAAAATTACGAAATAAAAACGCTTTAGAGAACCTAGTGAAGATATTTTTTGTAATCATTAAATATATTACTAAAATATGGAAAGAACTTATTGAGCTGTCTGGATTAATAAATTAAACTAGTGAAATCGATGTCAACAAAATATGATGTAAAAAAAGAATTAAACCTTACCTCACGTTATCAAAAGAAAGCTAAAGTTTTGAAGCACTGTTAGAAATTTCTCGGAAAGAATGGTTAAATAACAATTCATTGAATGGTTATCTTACCATATTTCATCAAAACTGTCAAATAACCATAAGTAAAATGGTAATCAAACTCTTAAGTTTGAGAGAAACTGTTTATTAACTTCTTTCACTTAATACGGTTAAAGAACCAGAATTTTATCGCACCAACGAGAACCACCTCATGAAGCTACTCAGTTCTTTGCAACTGCGTACATATCATAGCCGAGCGGGCTTATCTGCCAATCTCATGGCCGCCGGAACTGGAGTTCGAGTCCTAGTGTTGACCCTACGATATATCCTCCATTCCCTTCGACACATGAAGAATTTCCAGTGTCCGGCACTCTCCAGCGCAAATTACCTTACGAAAAGCCGAGCTCCTATGTCTAGTTAAACAATTAATTAATTTTTACGATTTTGAAAAATGCTAGTTGTAAATGGTTAAAAAACCGCATAGTTTTGTATTCATGATTTTATAACCATACTTTTTGTAAATGGTTTCAAAACCATAAAGGAAAAAAATGTTCTTTACCGTAAACTTTACGGTTAATCGGATAGACAGACAGCTG
The DNA here is from genome assembly GCF_043381705.1 of Parasteatoda tepidariorum. NCBI lineage: Eukaryota > Metazoa > Arthropoda > Arachnida > Araneae > Theridiidae > Parasteatoda > Parasteatoda tepidariorum. The sequence continues at coordinate 13,555,758 of NC_092213.1, forward strand.
CTAGTTATTTTACCATAATTTTAGAATGAAAATTTTAACAGTGAGCGAAAACAAATAAAATTGAAAGATGTTCTTGCAAATAATATCTTTTACAAACTATAAAATATTTTACGAAAAATAATGCATTTCATAAAAACTGTCGAAAAAAACTTTAAAAGCTAGTTTTTATCTTTATAAATTGCATTTTTTCTTGATTTTTTATAATACCTTAGAGAAAATTGAGTTAGCGATAGTGAAATGCCGCCTCAGGTTCATGAGGAACATTTTGAAAAGCTGTTAAATTTTTTTATTTGCACTTGCGTAAAAATTAATGAAATGCAATACAATTTGCAATTTACGCATTATTAGTATCATCATAAAAACTTACATTTAAACATGACACAGTAAAAAACATCTCTCAGTCTTCAGTAAGCCTAATGAATAAAACTTAACTTAAAGTAGAAAATACAATCATTTTGAATAAGGTTAATTGTTATTTAATTCAAATTATCAAAAATAATAGAAATTAAAGATTAAAAAGGGAAAAATGCTGAAAGTGCAAAAAGCGAAAATTGTTCAGGAAAAAAAAATTTCCGTTATTAAGTTTTTAAGCATTTTTTCTTATCGTGATCCAAGATTACACTTTAAAATGTGGTACCTTTCATGGCCAATATTCCTTTAGGTGACCACTAGGAGTGCTCTTGGAAAAGGGCGAAAAATTCAAATTTATGAATTACAAAAAAAATCGTTTTGTTACGTGACCTTTTACTGCCACTTTATAATCATTTCTCCCTTCTATTCTTGTTCCTTTTTTCATTTACTAA
>NC_092213.1:13557107-13562702 GCF_043381705.1 Parasteatoda tepidariorum
ACCGTATATATATATATATATATATATATATATATATATAAATTTTCCAAATATGACTACCACTTTTGTTTTAAAATACATGAGAAATGCCTCAATTCTGTTCAAAATATGTCCACTAAATAATATTAAAGTATTTGGATGAACGCGTATGTCTTTCTTTCAACGGAAAAGAAGGAAATAATTGAGACATTCTTTTTCAAAAATACACGAAAGAATAACAGTGAAATATTCGAGAATAAAAGACATTCCTTACGAACGAAAAAAAAGCAATCATCATAAACGATTTAATAAACGATGTTACGAAAACCTATTCCTATATTCGACGTGATGATATTCATTTTCAAAATAGAGTTGAGGTGAAAGCGATTCGAAAGGGATAAAAAGAACGATCACCAACTCCATAGTTTTCTGATGTTAAAAGAGATTTTATAGCTTTATGGAAACGAATCGATATTCAAGGTACGAAATTTTTTTTTTCTTTTCGGAATTTATAACTGCAAGAAGTTATTGTCACCGTGCCTAGTTTAATACTGCTTTAGGGTTGTAAACTTTTTATGATAAAGTGTAAAAAACGCTTGTGTTCATATTAAAAAACTATTAAAATGATATATTTTTCTGAAATTTAAAAATACGAGATATTTTTTCAGAATGAATAACGCTAGTTTTAAAATTACTAAATAATAAAAAACTTTTATAAACAGCTATGTGAACCTGGAGGCCCTAACCTCTCATAATATTAAAACTAGCCGTAGCTCAACATAATATATGAAGTGGTCATAAATTTTCACAAAAAAACAACTAAAGTTTTATAAATGAATAGTCTCAAGAAATGGAATCGTAAAATAAACTTGATGATATAAAAACTTCATTTGCTTCAAAAAGTATGAAGATGGCAATAAAAGTTTATGTGTTTCAAGCGCTCAAACAACGGCACTCATTCTCAAAACTCGCCAGACATGAATGATGGAAACAATAATGATTTGAAACAGAAAACGTAAAGTTGCCTACGTGAAAGGGAATTTATTGATACAGAAAATTATTGTCACAGTATCTAGTTTAATATGGATTCCGAGTTCTAAACTTTTTATAATAATGTATTAAAACATGTGCTGCATGTTCAACAATTATTAAAGTTATACTTTCTTCTAAAATTTAAAAATGCGAGATATTTTGCATGGAGAAACAGCACCACATTTATAATTGCAGAAAACAAACTTCAAAATTACGGAGATGCCAACCCGGCAGACAAAGCTCTTCACAAATATAAAAATTGGTAGCATAGGAGTAGCGTGAGGGGGGCACACTTTTTGGTTTTAGAAAACTGCTTATCCATTTTAAGTTTTATACACAAATTTATATATAAATATACATACTTATAAGAAAAATAAATGTACATATATAAATGAAACTTAAAATGAATGAACAGTTTTCTAAAAACAAAAAGTGTGACTCGTATGATTGGTAGTCCTATGATTGGTAGTTTGTAACAAATAAGGTAATACCTATTTTTTTTTCAACTTTGCTACTACTTATAAATTTAATACATCATTATCAGATCTTGTATATGAGATTTATTTTTTAAGGTTGTTTTTGAAGTCAACTTCAAATAGACTTCAAATCAACCTTAACACCTCAAAACATTCTCAAAATAAATCTCAATAACGTCTTAAATTTTTGTAAGGGTAATGAAAAATTATGAGAAAGCTAAAAAAATCGATTCAAGTAAATTTATGGACAGTTTTATGGAGAAGAGGCCAATGTGAGTTAGTGTAGACAAATTGAATATTTCTGTTATTTATCATTAAAAAATTATCCGCAAATTTCAACAGATTACTATAACTGTGTTACACTTTAATGTGAAATTAAAAGACAAAATAGAGTAAGAAATTAAAAGAAAAAGGTATTTATGGAGGAAAAGTAACGTTTTTATTTTTACTTTAATTGCAAGTTTAAACAATTTTTATTCTCCATTTTGAATAATAGGACTGATTATATTGTGAATAAATACGCTTACTAGATATTTTAGTATTCATTTTTGATATGCATTTCTTTAATTAGCGGATAATGAGTCTAAAAGAACTTATGACTCCACGGAGTCATAAGCATGACTCCACGGACTGGAGTGGACCATAAGTGCGGAGTAGCTATGGGCATGTAAAGAGTATTTTTGTGATAGTAAATGTTAGATTAATTTAGAAAAATACGTTTTTGTACTCGAATTCATAAACTATATTTTCACTGTCTATAATTAACTGAATACATTACAAGTATAGGACAATTTTTCATATAACAATTATTCAGAGTGAATCGTTTATTTATTTATTTCTATTCTTTTATTTATTTACATTAGTTCAGAGAAAATGACTTCATAACCTATATTCTCAATATCTGTATTAATTGAATTCATTACATATATAGGGCTATATTACATATAACCATGAAAAAAATTATTCAGGGTGAATCATTTATTTATTTATATTCCTTTATTTAATTATAAGTTTAATTTTATTGTTTTTTGCACAGTGTGCAGTGCAAAAAAAAAATCGAACATAGAGGAGAGTGGGGTCAATTGTAACAGGGTACGATTGTAACAGAGCAAAAATTTCGAGTGTCGNTTTATTTAATTATAAGTTTAATTTTATTGTTTTTTGCACAGTGTGCAGTGCAAAAAAAAATCGAACATACTGAATAACTCTGGATCAAATAATCGCATGTTTACGTACTAGGAACTAATTTCAATGATTCGAAAGCCTCATATCTAATTAGATATGCTAATTAGTACAGACAATATTACAATTTACGAAAGCACGCACAAAAAGCGTTCTTTCTCTGTACTGATTTAGATTTTTGGCTCTCAAAATATCGGGGTAGAAGCAATCTGGAAAATATGATCCCAACAGTTTGGTCAAGAGGGACTCTTTAATACTAAGTTTCCTTTTTTACGCTATATTCTGATGAATTTTTAAGTAAATCAAAAGACTTTTGAACACAATTATGGAATTAGTTTATTCAAGATAATTTCATGCAAAAATAATGTTTAGTAATTATTATTTTATTTATGAATAGTCGAAATATTTTTGAGTTGCAAGATATACTAATTTTCACAACATGTAATTTAATTTTTTTTTTTAATTTATTGTATGAAATGGCAAAATTTAAGGCTTAAGCATAGTTGGTGAAATAGTTTTTGAAAAATCAAATTTTAAATGTACTACGATTGAGTCTTAGTATACGTGAAAATCCGATGTTTAGATCAAAAGTTATTCGAACTGTCATTTTTTTATTCGTGTATTGTACATTTTTGACGGAATGTCATTGACGACTCTTCTAACGTCAAAACTCGTGTTTTTTTTTCTTTTAATTAATAAATATTATATTATTTGACAAAACAGAGTGGTAATAATTAGGGCGAAAATATATAAAAGTTAAGCAAATTTTTCTAAAAAAAAAACCAGTGTTTTTCCATTATTTTTATTTACTTATTTATTATTTTTGTTTACTTTTTTGTTATTTCAATTTACTTATTTATTTATTTTCAATTACTATCGCTATCAGAAGGTTAGCAAACACTGGTACATTTTCTCCTCGTATACGTCCACAGTTTGCTTTATTCTGTTTCTGTAAAAAATTTTAATTTTTCAATTATAAAATTTCTATGATATTTTGTTTTTATAAATTGATTATGAAACATATGAAACATTTTTAGACGTTAATACACTCTGTATTACACTTTTTTTAAATTTGTTATATTGTACATTCTATCATATATTGATTGCGTACATCAATTGACGTCATAATATCATTACTAAATAGCCTCCCAGTTAATTATTACGAAACAATTCCCAAATTCCGAGAACTTAGATTAGAAGTTTAAATTATTCTTCAAACTTTTATGTACCCAAGAAAACGTAAAGAACACCTGTATCGATTAGATACTTAGTCAATCATCAATCATTCAAATCGATACTGTCAACTAAGTTTGAAATAACTAACGACAAATTATCAAAGCTATTTTATTTTCCATCGCTCTAAATACAAAATCGATATTGTATTTAAATTTCTTAGAACCAAGATATAAATAGAAACGAAATCACTTCAATCATGAGCTTTGTGTACTAAATAAATAAATTCACATTAATGAACGAGTGCAGTGTAGAGAGAGCAAAAAAAAAGATATCACCTTGAATAACTTTTGCTCCAATGACCGGATTTTCACGCACCAACTTGCATCATCAATGATGCTTCAAATCTAAATGGTTTAACCTTAAACGATAATTTTAATTTTGCGTATTTCGCCATATCTCGAGGACTTCTTAAGTTAATTGAAACATTTTTGCACACAGTTATAAAATTCGTTTATCCAAAGATAATTCCACGCAAAAATAAATTTTAGAGAATATTTATTATTTTTTATTAAATACTTGTCGAAAAAATTTTGAATTGTAAGGTGAATTTTTTATATTATTTTAAAGTATTTAATTTTACATGGCAAAATACACGATTTTTGGAAAATCGGATTAAAAAATCGAATTTTGAACATACTTCTTTAAAAAAATTAACATTTTTGGAAAATGCCTGCAAATTTAAATACATTTGAATTCTCTACTCGCTTTATATATTACATATTGAGCTTTATTCTGTATTTTTATTTTCTATTTTTGCTTGTTTTAATTCGCATTTTTTTTTTAATATATATATATATATATATGTGTGTGTGTGTGTGTGTTTTACTAAGTTGTTCTAGTTTCGTTTCAATTCTTTTGGGGCTCCCGATACTATTGCATTGATATGTTTTGCTCTGGCTATATTAATGCTATTTTAGAAAGCACCAGTTAAAATAATCGTGTGAGCTGACAACGAGATTATATCCCTATTTTATTTTTAAATTTTAAAATTTGCGAATATTTTTTCTTTTTCTTAAAATATCTTGACATCTTTTTCCTTATTTTCAATATATATATATACAGTCAAACCCCGCTATAGTGAACTCCCGGATATAGTGAACGAAATGTTCGGACCCGTGCCTTGCTATATTCAGATAATGTTTTTTTTTGTGGATATAGTGAACCAAAAAAGTGAGGAAGTTGGATATAATGAACTTTTTTCTGTCTTCAACTGATTTTTTTTGTAATAATTTTGAAATTTCTACTTCAAAAAAAAAAATACATATACCGATTTTCAAAACCATCTATGGAGAGGAATGTAGCGATAAGCATTTTTCTTGCTTCTTTTATCTCACTTTCCCATCCCTAAACAAACCATGCAGATGTTTCCAACCCAGGCAGACGATACCTCTGTAAGGTGTCAGTCTGATCAATATGCATTTTATGTCAGAGGGAATGAGCAACTATTCATTATTTGTCAAAGAGTTGGACACTAATATGTGTTGATAAGGCCTTCATTTCGACTCCTTTTTGCTCTCAGTTCAGTTTAAAAAATCCTGCAAACAAGTGTCTCAAATTTAACTATGGCGAGCAGTAAACGTAAAACGTTCTCCATTGATGATAAAATGGGCATAATCAGAAAAATTGAAAATGGATGCAATCAAGCTGATATTTGCAGGGAATATAAACTATCCAAATCTGCAGTTTGTAA